>NW_012192584.1:258194-269995 GCF_000956335.1 Plasmodium fragile | reverse complement strand
AAAAAAAAAAAAAAAAAAAAAACACAATAAAAGGTAAAGCCTCAGAAAAGGATAACTCTTCCTATTCTTCTTTTTTTTTTTTTTGTTGTTTCTTTAATTTTTCCTCTTTGGGTTAAAAAAAAAAAAGAGGAAACTATTTCAATATCAATTCGTAAAAAAAGGGGGGGCAGGTGTTTAAACAAGTTTTCTTTTTTTTTTTTTTTTTTTTTCACGGGAGCGCTTGATGCGTAAGCCATATGCAAACACAAAAAATACCTGTGCTTATTTTTTATGCCCTATGTGATATAGATATATCTCTATTAAGGCGAGAAAAGGAGCAAATAAGGAAAGGGGCACGACACTATATGAGAGAAAGGTGTTCACTTAACTGTGGATAAAACGAAAGAGCATTTCACTGTCCCACTTTTTCTTTCTTTTCCTTTTTTTTTTTTTTTTTTTTTTTTTTTTTTTCTTTTCCCTTTCTAACACTGCGCTTCTACACAAGTGTGGAGAGGAATCCTTTCAATGGAAGAGATAATTCTAAACGGGGCTCGCAAAAAATCACGCGATGTAGACCCACGACCGGTGCGGAAATTAACGCACAAGCGGAGACCGCGGCACACGTGGAGGCAAACACGGCAAAAAGGAAAAGCAGCAAAGAGGGAGGGGGTTATAGAGGGTGATGCTGCACAGTTTGGGAAATATTGACACGCAGTGGGGGGGGAAACCACCTGCTGCGAAAATGAATGAGTTTTTGCAAAATGACGCATGAGGTGTGAAAAAAAAACAACTGTGCACAAAAAGGAAGCAGTCACTTCAGGTGGACAAAAGCAGGCCATCGTTGTGTGAGCCAAGCCTTCTACGCCAAAAGTCCACGTGCTCCTAGAGCAAGCTTAAAAAAAAAAAAAAAAAAAAAAAAAAAGGAGGTAGTCTATATGGGCAAAAAAAAAAAAGGGACAGGGGTGTGCACACGCGCATGCAATATGTATACGTTTGCCCCTTCAACTTGTTTGACGACGCAACCTGGACAGCACGGCACTCATGCATCTGTCCTGCCTGTGCTGATGGATATCGCATCTCCGAGTCGGACGCCCTCTTCCACACCTTCAACGCGCAACCACACCGCGCAGCACGCGGGACTCCAGGTCCACCACGCAGACGTCGCGCAGCTCCTCCATCTGCAACAACTCCACCAGCTTTACGCAGTGGAAGACACTCTCACACAAACGCTTGTTATAATTGCTCATCATTTTCCCCTTCAACGTAGAGATGTTAATTCCCCTCTTGTGAGTCTTGAGAATAGCGCCAAGATAAAATTTTAACTCCTCCATGGAAGAAATATAATTTTTTGCATTACCACCCCGTGTGTTTAATATACCCATCTTGGCATCCTCGTACTTTTTACATTGCGAAATAGGTTTTATAAAATTATTTTCGTAAGCAATGATTTTTCTGGTAGCACTGATGTGAACAATGTGACACAGGTGCCCCAAGTAGAGCCCCTGAAAAAATGGGAGCTTCCTTCTCTGCAACTCCTTCGCCATGCCATACCTGCCCCCTGTAAAGGAATACACCTGGGGATCATCCGAACTAGCTATTTCGAGTAAATATTTCTCAAATTGATTCCACAACGTCGCGTCGTATCTGTCTACTGAATCGTTAATGGAGAAAAAATAATCGTCGTCCACCTTTCTGTGTGCAAAATGAACCAAACAGTTCTCAGGAGAGGAGGCAGCAGCGGGAGGGGAATTAGCAGCAGCAGCAGAGGAAGGAGAACGAGGGTGATGCTCCGTCACTGTGTACTTCTCAGGGAATAACCCATACGCATTTGTGATATTGTTTTTTATCACATCCCTCAAGTTATATTCTTCTGCCCTTCCCTTTAAATTGATAACCAGCGGAATTATTCTGTCTTCGTAAAGAGACTTTAGTAGATGCTCCAAGTCCTGCTCATCCTTTTTCGAAAGACATGCCTTTAAGGCTTCTGCAGATAGTTGATCACGCGCTTCGCTCGATTTCTTCTTTCCTCTTGTGTTGGACATCCCTCGCCTTTCCTCTGATTTTGACCGGTCCACTCGACCGTTTCTGTCTCCGCTACCTCTGCCGCTGTTTACGCCGCTACCTCTGCCGCTGTTTACGCCGCTACCTCTGCTGTTGCTGCCCCGCGTGGCCGACGAGCCCGAGGCAACGTTCCTATTCCACAGGGAGTTATTTCCGTGGTCTTCGAATGCGCCCTTCCCCCCACTCCTCAAAGATGGATCTCTCCTCCTGCCTCCAAATAGAATTCCTTCCGTCTTCGCCTCTTCAATACCTCTTTCCCTTCCCTTAAAATTCCAGCTAGACCAGTTCGACCCCACCTCATCGTCTATGAAGTGCCCCTTTTCAAAGGACCCAACAACGCCGCTAAAAAGGTCAGTTCCGACACCACCACCAAATGCCCCATGTATCGTCAGATTTGCTGAGTCCCTTTTCAGAAGCCAGTCATCCCCGTCATGCGCCAAGCCGTTGTCACGACGTGCACCTTCGGGATTTCTCATCAGGCTGTTACCCCCATGTAGTGGTAAAACGTGACCATTCGCAGAGCCATCCTGTGCTGCACTCCTTTCCTGCTCCACCGTAGACACATCACTGGTGCGAAGGCTTCTACTATTCCTTCTACTGAGTAGAAGCAAATTTTCGTTTATTTTTCTGAGCTGCGCTGCCTTGTCCTCTTCCTTGTTAGCTGTTCCCACCTGTTCACGAATCGCATCTCCCGGTTCGATGGAATAGTCTCCCCAATGGAAAGAACCCACGTTTGCGGAGTTTCTCCCGTCTACCTCTTTCACGGGCAGGACGGGCAAAGGAGGCGAAGCAGTCGACATGAGCCCAGAGTTCCATCTTGCCCTAATGTCGTACCCATTTGGGCCAAACGCGGAATCGCCCCCGAAGCTGCCCTTGCTGAGGCTATTACGCTGCCCGCTGGTATAATTGTCCATGTGCCCACTGGGGATGCCCGCCTCCACTGCAACGCCAACTGCACCTACAGCTCCATCCTGCGCGCTCCTCGAATTGGTCATGTTATGCGCGAGTAAACTGTTCTCTAGGAACAATTTCAGATTGGCAATGCTGCTCCTTTGTGTTCTGTTCCTCACATGCGGGACGCCACCATTGGAGTTGTCTGCCCTCCATTTGTCCTGTCGGGTCCCCTCCAACTGTAGACCCTGAGGAGGAGATCTACCCCTGATGGGATCCATTTGTGAATATCTATCATTATACAAATCAGTGTGGGCTCTCCCAAGGGGCAAATTGGTGGTGTGCCGATGCTCACTTGCTCCACTGCAATTGTAATTAATCGTCTCACTTTTAGGGATACCATTTTGCGTACCCTGTCTAGCATAGCAAGTTTGTAGATCTGTCCTAGTGGGAATCTCGTACCCTCCCCCAACTGGGTTATAATATAATCCTGCATCCCCCTCCCCAAATGAAGGACGACTCACATGTTCCATTCTTTCCCTACCGCTGGCGCCCGTTCCCCATTTGCTACGGTTATAATCACTTATAGCGTCCATAATGTATTCACTGAGAGAAACCTCATCATCCTCGTGTTGTAGAAGAAACCCTATTTTATTCTTTAACGCTTCGAACATAATATTTTTTTTTTTTTTAGCAACCTTGTTCTGTGATCCATGTGTAGATTGTCCTCCATTTCGAAAGGTACCCTGCGCATTATCATGCAAAATGGGGAAAGGGGCAGTCGGGTATTTCAAGTAGCTCTTCATTGGTAAGGCTGTATTGCTGATGTTCCCCATGGTAACTCCTCTTCCCACCTCGCTCACCTCTGCAACATCGTCCACCCCACTTAACCCGTGTGCATAGTTCCTCACTGCTTCATAATTGGCCCTACGTGTAAATGCATCATTAGCACCATTGTGGTCGTCATCGGGATGAGAATATCTCCCCCCCTCATGTGTCATATGTTTGAGAATATCCCCATGGTAGTACGCGGCAGTGTTGCCACTAATGAAGTCTTCCCCTGAGTGCATCCCTATTTCTTGCTTCACGTTATCCACCTTGACGACATTGTGAGAACCATCGTTTAGTAGTTCCAATAAATTATCGTATAGCTCTGACGTTGTGCACTCTTTAACATTGGGGCGCACTGAAGGAGTCTGCCCATGCCATGCATCTGCAGGTGCTACATGGTTGGGAGGAGTGGTGGTACTTCTCTTCCCTTCCGTGTCCTCCTTGTCAAGACCCCTTCCTTGCATGCATGTTTCTCCTTGATCATATCCAACCCATGCGGGGATGAAAAACAAACTTGGGGCATTCGAATCGGTGTGCTCATATCCTTCCTTCTTGTACTCCCCCCCATTCGTGTGAGCAGGATGGGCCATCCCCCCCAGGTGGTGCATCGCGCAGTTGTCCTGATTTACTACGTTATGACGGCTTGTTTCGTCTCTTTCTCCTCCCGACGGATGAATATTCTCCCCGCTCGATATGAAGCTTTCCGATTTGAAACCAATGCCTGCTTCCTTTCCCCTGTCTCTCTTCACATAAGTTCCGATGTCGTGCTCGTTCAACATGATGCTGTTGTCCTGGGTGAGGAGGTCAAAACATACACTCTTCCCCTTCTCGTAGCCATCAACATGGGGCGCATTTTGCCCTTGCACGTTTCCCTCACCGCTTGTCCCATCCCCGCACTCTTCCACTTCTCGATACTTCCTAATGTAGTCACAAATGAACTCCCTATTGCTGCTGCTGAGAAGTTCGAACAGATTTTTATTCAGCTCATGTGGTGACTTTCCCGTTTGGACCGTGTCTACCCCATCGACGTGTTCGTTACTACCCGCGAGCTGCGCTAGCAGGAGCTCCACATTAACGCGATCGCTCTCGTGCTCTACTGAAGATCCACCCGTATTATGAAACGCGTCCTCCTCCAGCATGTCGAACTTTTCGCTCTGCTCCATTGGACAACTCCCCCTAACAACCTCATCTATGAGAAGATCACCTGTCCCCTCGGCCATCTTCATGCATACCCCTACCCCATTTTGCACACTCTGACCTTTTGTAGCATTATACATTTCTTCATCCTTCGTCAACCAGACTCCTGGGCTGCCACTCCTGTTAAATGACCCAAAGTGGTTGAACAGCGACTTGGTTCCGAATATGTTGTAGTCCCGTTCGTCCACGCTCGTGAGCGCCTTCTTCAGCCTCAAGCCATGTTCGCATCCTCCACCGGTATAGGACGCTCCTGCGGAGACCTCTCCGGCGTTTGGCACCTCCACCACCTCTACCACATCTACCGCTTCTACCAACTGTACATCCCCATTTGGGTAACTTCCACTCTCCATTGTCTCAAACTCGTACGTGTTGTCCAAGTCCCACTCGACGTTGAAGCTATTATTTTTTGTGTGAAGGCGAGAAATGGTTTCACCAAGTTCGCTACTTTTTTGTTGTGGGGGAGTGCCCTTCACATTACCATCCTCTTTCGACGACACCGACTCGTCACTTTTTGCCAAGTCGAATATTTCCGTTAGGTAACTGTTAATGTAGTTTAAATTCTCTGCTTGCTCATTCGCCTCAATATTGTTTTTTCCCATGTCCACTTTTTCATTTTCTTTCCCCTTCCTCCTTTGGGTGGTTTCACGAGTGGTGTCTACATCTTTCGCTATTTCATTCTCCCGCGGTGTAGTGGTATTCTGATTACTCCTTTTAGTTGACTTCTTCATCCTCGTTGTGTGTGCTTCTTCAAATGATTTTGCTAGAGAGAATGAGCCACGAGTCGGTATTGCTTCTACTGGTGAAGTAGGTTGTATGTGTTGTTCTTCTCCAGATGTGACAACCTTAGTGTATTTTTTATTACTATGCGGCGTGTATTTCCCGTGCGCGGGATCACACACTTTTTTTTGTTAATAGTGGGATAACCTCTTTCTACTTCGATTCGCACAATATGATACGATTAGATGTCGCAACTCAGATGGGTCTATGGGGTTCATGACACAACTGAATGGTGCGGACTATTGGATGCTCAAATTATGCACCACAAGTATTACCTCACGTACAATTCGTTTGAGGATCTCCTCTCTTTTACAATTTGTGTAAATTTAGCGTCATATTTAAAAGAGTCCCACCCCCGTGATCTTATTTTTTCATAAAACACTTGACAAAATGCATATACAAACTAGCTCTTAGCTCTCCAGAAAAAACAACAAAAAAATGCACACAATGGAGGCAACTAAAAAGGACAAAACTAGCACTTCACATTAGAAACAACATATGCGTAACATGTAAACACTTCAGTGGAAATCCCAAATCTGCTGTGTAGCTTTTATATACACAACACAGTGAGTAGGCGATTTTTATAAAAATATACGTAAGACATTGGTAGTTCTATAAATGAGAACTACACGAACTTGGGGAAGGGGGAAAGAGGCAACAAGTAGAATTAAAAAAAAAGGAGGGTCGAATAAAATGGAAGAATACTTCTCCCCCCCAATGGTGAATAATCATACGCACCAACACAGGACGCACTACACGAAGCTGCTGTGTCACATACGAAATCAGAAATGTAAACAGCAAAAAAGACTAAGCCGTTGCATTTAAAACGGTGCAATCTGCATATACACAATTCATTCGTGTCACTCGCTGGACAGATGTAAGGCGCATGGGATTATGTAAAATGCGACAATTACTAACACACATTCGCTTTCATGGATGCGTATACAAATGTATGTGGTAGAACAAGGGGGAAACAGGTTTCGTCTTGTTTTGTTCACGTCGCAACAAGCGCAAAACCAACATGGGGGTTGTATGTGCATATACCTTCACACATACGTACACACATATACTCATGCATGCGCATATATGTGTATGTACGCTGGAGCGCGACTTTTTTCTTTTCCCACCCCGGTGGGGTTTGAAAAATGCAATTTAAAAAAGGTACATTAAAGTTGCGGGCGAAGTGCAACCGCAGAGCGTGCTAGGAATTGCGCGTTACCATATGGCAAGGATGATACAAGGGTAGCACACAAAATGCGGAACAAACAAAAAAAAAAAACAACTGTTACTACACTGGCTAACAGGTTCCTCCTTTCACGAGCTTACAAAAACATTCGCGCAGTGTGTCTTAAATCGCGTGGGTAAACTTACTCCTTCTCACACAAGTGCCGCATGAACAACGGCTTAAAGAAAAGTGACTCAGGTTGAGAATTTTCAATATTTTTCGAGCATACACAAGTGTTCACATTATGTTGCATACGAGAAAATTAACAATAACAACAACTGCATGTTTTTAAGGGAAATTTGGGAGAAAACTGTTTTGAATTAAACATGAAGTCGAACAGGAAAAATGTTTGTAATTGCTAAGCACAGGTAGACAAAGTGGAATGGAAGAAATAGCAAAATGGTGAAAGATAGGGAAAATGAAGCGGCGAAATGGCGAAATAGAGAGCTAGCCAAATCGTGTACAAAAAAAAAAAAAAAAAAGGCTGTTCTGGCAAGGTGCCGCAAAGCGTGTGCAAAGCTTTCTCAACAGTTACGATAAAAAAAACATTATGCACATTTTTGCAAAAAAAAAAAAAAAAAAAAGGTGTAGAACAAAAATTTTATGAACGGTTCATATTTTTTTTTTTTTTTTTTTCGAAACAGCTGAATGGCTAGCTACAGTTGTAATTCCTTACATTTTTTTTTTATCGCTAACCTTTTTAACAATTTTGGACATTAAAAAAATGTTGGCTATCTATGGACAGCTTTTTTTTTTTTTTTTTTTTTTTTTTTCCATCACGGCTAACTATTATGAGCCGTTGGACGGAGATAACAAAGGTAGCCACGTGGGGATAGACTTTTCCTAATTTATAAATAGCTTTAGACCTAGCTACAATGTGTTCGAAGCGTTTGGACGGTCGGCCAGCGGCTTGGCCGTTCCACATATCCATACGCACACATACGTGCGTAAAAAAAAAAAAAAAAAAAAAAAAAAGATAAGGGCCATAGCAACCCTGATGGGCGGAGAAATGGTCACCCGCTAACCGCGACACCGCGGGACATCACTGCAGAATAAACTGCGCAATTTGCGCATTTTCGCCATTCAGGCCCGTCTTTCCCCGAACAGCGTCTCTGACCCGTTTCACATGATCCGATGCCACATTTTCTCCCATTATAACATTGTTGAAAAAGGTTAAAATGCGGAGTAAAATCTGCTCATCATTCGTTTCGTTCAACGCGTTAAACACGTGGTCGAAACCCTTTGTCCGTGTTAAAAATGTAGGGAGGCGCAAATCGGAGGACAACATACCAAGTGCCCCAGTGGCAGCAACAACGGCTTTGTAATTTTCCTTCTCCATGGTAAAAGAAAACATTATTTGTATGTCTACGAAATTGATTTGTTCATCTTTTCCTTCCCCCTCGGTAATTTTTTTATACTTATCATACACGTACTGATGGACGTACGGCTGAGAACATAAGTTGCATATGCACTCTAAGCTGGCTGACCTTATAGAGTCATTTTCCGATGCGAGGATGTCGAAGCATTTGTTCCACAAATTCAGTTGCATGGCCTTGATGGCTACGTTCTCGTCAATGGTCAATATATTCGTTATGGCCATTAAGGACTTGAAGACGAGCAGTTCTTCTTCCGTACCCAGTTGGTGAATGAGTAGTGGAAGTGAATCATATGCCTCGTAAAAATGAATCAACTTTGGGTTGGTATAAATAAAAATTTCGCTCAAAGCTAAGGCGCAGTTTTTTTTATTAGCAATATGTTTGGAAGCCAAGAGTAGTGTCTTCAATCCATTGTTTACAAGTACGAGGCCAATATTTTTTGTATCTTTCACCAGTTTGGAAATGATGTCACACACAGCTTCTGCTATGTTTGTGGTAAAAAAATTGGTGTTAATAAAATTATATATGGTATTAACAATTGCGCCATTTTTATACTTGCCCCCTTTAGGTAAGACAATTTGTTCACCCTCTTTTTCTTTCACCTTGAGTGAATAGTTCTCATTATACATCAATAAATTAATTAACTGATTACTCGTTTCTTCATCTCCATAATCATATAGGGGGTCTGCTTTCGGTTTGGCTCCTAGGGGTAATTTTTCGTAAAACTGTTCAAGGGCTTCAATTTGCTCAGAGTCAAAATTGGATAAATTAGCTTTATTAATTTCTCTTCTCCTAACCTTTTCATCTTTTCTTGTTAATATTAAATTGTTGATGGTATTGCAGTATATGTACTTGTATGTGTTGTCTAATTTTTTTTGGTTAATATCATCTCCTACTTTGATGAGGAAGAAGAGGATGTAGTGGTTGTCTTGGTCGAGGAGCTGCTTTTTAAACTCGATATGCAGGCTGAGGTAGAAGACCATTTCGATGAGGTCCTTAACAGCGTGTGCGTCGTAGTCTATACTGCCATGCGAGGAAACATTCGTTTGCTCCTTAGGCATTTTGCGCACCAACTCGCAGTTCTTTTTGCCGCTGTGCGTGGCGTGCGTAGCGTCTGTGGCGTGTGTGGCATCCGTGGGCTGCTCGGGTGACTCAAGAAACTCCCGCTTGTGTAAACGAGTTGGGGTATCCTTGTGGGTGGAACAACCCTCAGATAGCTTGCCCATCTGTCCCTCAGAGCGTAGCAGGAAGCGTTTCAACAACTCCTTGGCGTAGGAAAACAAGTCGACTCTCTTCAAAATTTCGTCCTTGAACTCTTTGCTGTGCATATACAGTTTGAAGGAGCCCACGAGAAACTTTAAAAAATTTTCGTCATACGGAAAGGTCTTCAAAATGTTAATGTACACATCGATGTAGCTGTTCAGCATGAAGCGCAGTTCTGGGATGTTTAGGAGGAGAAGCAAAACTTCAATGAAAAGGGACACCTCCTTCTTTGGTTTCCTTCCCACTGACTGGTTAATAAAGATAAGTATATCACACATGTATTGCTGCTTTCCAATTAAGTAGTTGAGAACAATATTTTTGTCCACGAGGAAGAGGCACTTAACCGAGAGGAACCACTCCACACCAATATCTTGTGGTTTGAAATACAAATCAATACACTCATAAATGAGGTCGTTCATTTCAGTATCCTTTTCACTCGGTCTGTTTTTATCGTGTAGAAGAGAGAACATAAGTATTAAGGCGTACTCCACATCACTAGCGAAATTTTCATGCATACTAATGCACTGCTGAATAGTTGTTTTAATTTCGAGGTTGACACAGAGGGGGTGTTTGAAGACGTCGCCAAAATGGGCATCAATCAGATCATGCTTGACATCCAAATGAGCATCTTCCCTTAAGGTGTTTAAAAAGGAGACTGAATTTTTCCCCCCTTTTATATTTCTCCTTTGTATAAAGAATTTTTTTTTTTTGCAGAGGAAAATGATTGCATCGAGTGCACTGCTGGCCATATCTACATCGTCGTTGGAGAGAAAATACACATTAAGCATTCTCATCACTTTTTCATTTGTCACCATATGAATATACTTAATAATGTGAATGGTAAAGATCAGGATGTCCTTTATAAGTTGGTAACTGTCTCTTTTCTTATCGAATTTGAGGGTTTCCATTTTATTCATTTTATCCTTTACATAGCTGTTTATCCACTGCTCGTTGAAGGCTTCATGGAAGGACAAAATGGTTTTCACATAATCGAGGTCGTAATAATACTCCAGCTTCATATCACTGACCTTGTTGATACACACGTTGGTGTTCTTTGAAGTTTCCTCTGCATCTCTGTCCATTTTCGAAACTAATTTGTAAATGACGTGAAGACACGCCTTTTCAATGGCGAGGGAATTCCCTTCATGATTCAACAACTGGGAGAAAAAGTGAAAAATATTTTCTCGCAAGAGGGTGTGTATTTTATGCTTGTAAATGCTGTATATCATTTTTACTTTTTCCTCTTCCGTGGTGCCATCATCTAGAATGGTCTTTTTAATCATATCGATTGTGATACCTACCCCTTCTTTCTGCTGCTTTGATTCTTCCATTTCTTTAATTATCCTCTTCAGCTTGTCGTTTATTCGGTTTACTTCATTTCGCACATCTGCACTACTACCAGGGGTGCAAGAGTGATTGGACCTGCCAGAACTGACCTCCTTCAAGAGGATAACCTTGCAGCGTTCAAAACACTCGACGCACTTTTTGTAATTCTTTAACTTTTCATAGCACAGACCCAAGGTGTGATAACTCTTGTAGTGCTTCTTATCCATCTCGCTTACGTACGAGGAGTAAGTAATTGCTTCTTCTAGTCGGTCCAGGAAGTAATAACATAAGGAGACGTTGTGGCATATTTTCGTGAACAGGTCTTTTACTTGCTGGTTGAGGTGGGGGGTATCTCCATTGGTACCCTCTGGGACGTCCGCCTCCTTTTTTTCCCCGTTTTGGCGAAAAAACTGGACGCAGCTTTGAACCTTTGTGGAATCGACTGGCTCCCCGCAGAGCTGCGCAAGGGCGCCCAGGTAAACGCCCAGGGCCTCTTCATACTTTTTGCTCCGGAAGAGTTTGTTCCCCTCGTTTTTGGTTTCGTCCAGCAGTTGGGCGCTGGCACGGGTAATCTTGTGTGCATCCATTGGGATGGGACGAAGCAGTTCGTGCGCAAGAGACGGTTGTGCAGTCGTCTGGAGAGAGAGGGTTGTTCTTGTCCCCCCTCGCAGTGGAACTAGGCGCCTGTTAAGCCACGGGGGTGTGTCCTCGGAAGCGCGAGTTTGCCTACGCAGACCCACCCCGCCAATGTGCATTAAACCCTGCTCAGCAAGGTTTTTTTTTTCCCTTCCCCCCTCTGGGTTGCGCGAAAAATTATTTTGCCTTTTCGTGCTTTCCCCTGAAAACATGGGTTGGATGTCGGAACTGTCCCATTT
>NW_012192584.1:245252-257240 GCF_000956335.1 Plasmodium fragile | reverse complement strand
CGTTCGGCTATTTTTCTCACTCCACGCAGGGGGGGCCCACACTCGCGTGTTGCCTGCGCAATCCCGTGCGGCGCGCTCCCCTGACGGCTTCGCGAACGAGTCGGCAGAGCCGTGGGTGTTTCCAAATCCACAGCAGCGTTCTGTGCAGTGGTGTATCGCCCACATGTTCACGGCTACATTTGTCACCCTTGTGGGAGCACTACGTGTAGTGTTACAGAGGACTGGGCAGTGACAACGGCACGACGTGAGCGCAACGTGTGCGGGGGAACAACACAAAAAAAAAAAAAATAAAATAAAAATAAAAAGTTCTTCATCTACACGGGTGCAGGGGCACTTTTGCCTGCGCGTGCGCGAGAATATAATCATAAGGCAACCAAAGTGAAAGGCTCCCTCCCCCCCCCCCCCTCTGTGCGTTCGTGAATGGTTTTAAGCAGCAGACAAAAGTGACCCGCAAAAATGGCGCCAGGGGTGGTGCAATCGGTGGGGCATGTGCTGACCCGCTTCGCAACCCGGAGGACGCAAATTGGAACGAGGAAAATGTCAGCAAGTACGCTCATTGGTTATTTTCGCCCCCCTGGAGGATCCTGTGAAAACAAAATTAAAAACACATGTGCGTTGTCCACGCATGGAAGGGAAATCCTGTGTGGGACTTGCCGCAGTGACAACCGGGTGTCATTTGGTAAAGAGCATTTTAGGACACTAAATGGAGGGGGAGACAAATCGGATGATCAAAATGCATGCAAGGGGGAAATAGGTGAAGGGGAAAGCGGCCATGTAAGCAGGGCTGCTACCGATATTGTTCAACTGAATGAAGATGGTAAGTCCGTGTCAAGTGACGGTCCACATGGTACAACCACCGATGTGATGAAAACAGAATCTGCAACAGAACCGGAAAGTGACCAAGTCAAAAAGGAATACATGGTGCTCATGTTTACATGCAAAATATGCGAAAAAAAAAGTGTGAAAAAATTTTCCAAGCAGGCATACAATAATGGGGTGGTTATTATTCGTTGCCCGTCCTGTGAGAACCTCCATTTGATTTCAGACCAGCTCGGGTGGTTCCAGGAGGGGAAGACGAACATTGAGGATATTCTAAAACAGAAGGGGGAAAACGTCATTAGGAAGTTTTCCTACAACAACATGCTCGAGATCGACGACCTGCTCAATGCGTACAAGTGAGGCGCGCACGTGGGGCCGAAGCCTCATGCGTGAATGCACTAATGTGTGCGTGTGGGCAAATAATGCGTGTAAGCATGTGCATACGCATCCCTATTCACGTGTGTTCCGTTTTGGGGGAAACGCCCCACGTTCGCAATAATTAGAGTTATAACTTTTTTTTTTTTTTTTTTTTTGTCCATGCCGTGTGGCCCACTTTTGTCTTTATTGAATTTTATTTTTTATAATTTTTTTTTTCCCCCATGAAAAAACCACAAATGTTAAAAGTTAGTCGGGGAATGGGAGTCGAAATTATTCCTCTGACCCCCAGCAGTTGCTTCCCTTTTTATATGCTCATGGTTGAACGAGACCTTCTCCGTTTAGCTGCTAATTCTCCTGTGTGTGTAAATGCCCTGGTAGGAAGCCCCGGCAGCTTCGCAAAATAGGTTTGATAATGGTGGGATGAACTTTTATATGTGTCCCTTACACCTCGGAGGTGAGGGGTAACTTGGGAGAGGTGTGAAGAGTCTTCTCTTATACAAATTTGCCATGATGTACATGCACAGGGTAAGGTTGCTACCGAGATACGCGGTCCTCTAGCATGTGTTGTTCGCCAAGTGCAGGTGGTCACCAGTGATCCCTCAGACACACTGTGTCATGTATGGATCCCACACTTTGCGAACAGTGGACAGACGGCCATAATGTTGATATGCTTTTGAAAGGAGCAGAGCGGGAAGTAGGCCGTCCCCACACGACGGGTAATTTTTCTCTAATTATAATGTGGCCAGGACATGAACATCAGCAAAGCAAAAATGTTCAATCACAAACAGGTGACACTCCCCTGAATATGCTCACATGAAGTTGTGCCCAAGTGTACATATTTATTGGCGTAAATATGTTCAGGAAAAAAAAAAAAAAAAAAAAATTTTTTTTTTTAATGATGCCTTATAATTAAAGGGAAGTTATTTTTCGCCCTTTGCAGATCTGCCTATAGGGTGCTGCGCCACCGGCTGCACGTGGATGGATGCAACTTGGCTGCCGCATGCCGCTTTATATATTTCCGCACGTCGTCCCAAAAAATTGCCTCAAAAATATTTTGCGACAGCATTCGGAATTTTGCCCACATTTTTTTGACGTTATTTTGGAAACTATTTTTTGAGGGCACTTTTTCTGAGGCTATTTCTTCTCCCTCTTTCATGTGGCTGCTTGTTTTTTTTTTTTTTTCGAATCCGTGCGCAGATCAACCCTAAGAGCATTTTTCAGCCGTTTTTCCTGCCACCCCCGGGGGACGCGGCCCACCTTTGTTTTGTTTATATAGCATCCCCCCGTAAAGTTGTATTAACCTATTTGCAGGCGCTTGACAACTGCGTGTAGAAGGGCGCGGCAAACCTATTCGTTCCTTTCCCCCCGCACCCCAACACGACGGCGCACGAAGGGAAGGTACATGAGACTTCTCGGGACGCTACTCATTTTGGTACCCCTGCAAGTGAAGGCGCGCTGTCACGTTCTTAGCAGAGTGAACTCCAAGCTGCCCAGGGCGAGCCTCAGCACCTTTCGCGCGAACAAGCACAGTAGGGCCACGTACATCGTACACAGCCTCGTGCCCGTGGAGAGAAAAAGAAGATACTACTCTGTTGTGAGGAGCAGGGTGACTGCGGACAAGGCGACGTTAAGTAGGGCTACTTTAAGCAACGCTCCGTTGAGAAGCATGGAAGAAGGCCACGTGAAAGCAAGTGGCTCAGCCGCCGAAGAAGCGACCCGCATTGAGGAGCAAATACAAAGGTGCAGCCAAGAAATATCAACCCTGGTCGAGCGGAACGACTGTATTCGCGGTATAGATGATGAGTTGCTCAAAAAGGAACACGACGCAAATGAAAAGTCGTTGGAAGAAAAGAAAAGGAAATTGAAACTGTTGTATAGTATCCCAAGCGAGCCACTAAATTTAGCCACTAACAGAATCAAAGTGGATAATTTAGCGAAAAGGAAACTTTTTTATACAAACTCATTTGAAATTTATGGAGGTTCCTCAGGTCTAATAGATTATGGTCCCTCTGGTTGTCTCCTGAAATCACAACTTGAAAACCTCTGGAGGTACCATTTCATTTTTTGTGATGAGATGTTGGAGATATGCGGCACGTGCATAACCCCCTACAGTGTTTTGAAGACTTCAGGACATGTGGACCGCTTCACAGACCTCATGATTAGGGATGCCGTGACTGGCGACTTTTACAGAGCAGACAAATATATCGCGGAGTACCTAACAAGTAGGGTACAAGAAAAGAAGGAGATGAAGGAGATGAAGCACAAGAAGGAGAAGGAGAAGAAGCAGGATGAGGTGAACAGAACAGAACAGGATGAACCAGTGGTGGGTAAACAGGATCAGGAAATGGATCCGGGTAGCAGAATGGAGGACGCCGAGGAAATGTTAGCAATTGTGAGGAGACTGGACGGAATGAACGAGCAAGAAATAAAAGACCTCATAAAGAAATATAATATAAAATCTCCTTCCAAGAATGACTTCGTAGGTCCTTTCCCCTTTAATCTCATGTTCCAGACAAGGATCGGCCCGAAGGAAGACGTAGAGGATGGTAACACTACACAGAGGGGAAAATCAAATGAGTCGTCCACAAGCCATTTGAGCAATATAGCATTTTTGAGGCCAGAAACTGCTCAAGGGATATTTGTGAATTTTAAAAAGCTGCTAGAGTATAATGGAGGGAAAATGCCTTTCGCAGGAGCACAAATTGGGTTGGGCTTTCGAAATGAAATATCTCCTAGGAATGGTCTTCTACGTGTACGTGAATTTGAAATGGCTGAAATTGAATATTTTGTGAACCCAGATAATAAGTGCCATGAAAAATACCATTTGTTCAAACACCTCATCCTTCCCTTGTACCCACGACAAGAGCAACTGGCTATTGGAGAAAAACACAATGGGATAGTTTATATGGAAATAGAAGAAGCAGTCAACAAGGGTATTATTGCTAATGAAGCCTTGGCCTACTTCCTTGCAAGGACATATTTGTTCCTTCTAAAGTGTGGAATTAACAAAGATGGTCTCAGGTTCAGACAGCACTTAGCCACTGAGATGGCTCATTATGCAAATGATTGTTGGGACGCCGAAATTTTAACCTCGTACGGCTTTATTGAAGTGGTGGGACACGCAGACAGATCTGCATACGATTTGAAGAATCACATGAAAGTAACAGGAGCTAACTTATATGCCTGCGAGAAGTATGATTCCCCCGTGGAGGAAGAGCATATAAAAATTTCTCCAAACAAAGCCAAGATAGGGATGAAGTTTAAAAGTCAACAGAGTATTATTTACCAGTGGCTAAATGAAAGGACAAAGGAAGAATTGTTATTAGTTGATGAGGAGCTGAACAGAAACAACTCCTATGTGGTCAACATCCATGTGAGTGGTTCTGCTGCTGCTACTGCTACTGCCCCCGTGTCGTTCGAATTGACCAGAGATATGATCAAGTTTGAAAAATGCAAAAAGAAAGTCCAGGAAAGAAATTTCATACCTAATGTTATTGAGCCTTCATTTGGGATTGGTCGACTTATTTTTTGTATAATCGAGCATTCATTTCGAACCCGCACCTTTACAGATGAAAAGGAAGAGAGACATTACCTTTCCTTACCTTACGCATTGGCACCTATAAAGTGCTCTGTGTTAACCATATCGAATCATAAGAATTTTGTTCCTTTTGTGAAACAGGTTCAAATGATTCTAAATGAGTTTAGCATCTCCTCCAAAATTGACAATTCTAGTGTCTCCATTGGCAAGAAGTACGCTCGAACGGATGAAATAGGAATCCCCTTTGCAGTTACCATCGACTTCCAGACGTTGAAGGACAAGACCGTCACGCTTCGAGAGAGGGACTCCATGCTACAGGTCAGGATCAACCTGTCGGAGCTGGTCGGAATTGTTACTTCCCTCCTGAGTCAGAAGAAGACCTGGGCCGATTACGTCGCACAGTATGGCCTCTTCACGCAGCAAAATTTGGATCCTTAAAAAAAACAAAAAAGGGGGGGTTGGTACATACGTGGAGGTGTCTTCCCCCTACGCCACTTCACACGGCTTAACAAAAGGCCGCGTCAAGTTTAAACAGAAAAAAAAAAAGCGGAAAATTTCACCCGGGGGGAAAAAAAAAGCACACGGTTACGAATTTGGGCACTTCTTGTTAAGGGGAGGACACGTCTGTGCCGCTTTACTTTTTTTTGGTCCCATTCGCGAGGTGGGGGTGGGGGTGGGGGTGGGGGTCGGCGCGACGTCATCGCAGAGCTGTGTGGTACATGCCCCCCCACTCGCGTGGCATCATATTTCGCGGAACTGGCTGGAGCGTTGTTGATGGTGCAGGCGAATGAGGAAGAGCGAAATGAAGAGGGAAATGACATAAACGAAATCAAAGTGGTACTTGAGCTTGAACAAGTCCAGCAGGTTATTGTTAAAAAAAATGTAAAGCATCTTCATCTTCTCCTTGGCAGGAAGATAATCAAACAACTGAATACAATACGCAGAAAAATATAAGTCCATAATTTCACACATGAGCAGAATGGCAAGGTTGGAGTAAAGGGAAGACTTGGTAGAGTACCTGAGCTTAATTATTCTCTCCATGAAGCATTTAAGATTTGTAAAAATGAAGCATAACAACAGAATTGAAGTGATAGAAACGACATAATTTTCGAGGTTTATATTAATGTGAACAATGTGTAGTACTTTCTTTATATCATTTATAAAATCAATGTTAATATTTTTTGCGTAAAACAGCATGAGGACATGTCCACTGCTGTACGTACAGATAAATCTGTAGTATATTTCCACCATGTAAATGATATAACAGGTTTTGGTTATTTTGTATACACACAAGATTGACATGAGGATCCCGAGGAGGTAGAGTAACATACCAGTGAAGGAGGAGCTGTGGTTTATTCTAATCTGTTCCTTAATTACGTCATCCAGGAGGAAGTAGAGATTTTTGGCCATATATTCTAACGACTTAATATCTTGCATGAGGATTTCTTTTTTTTTTTTTTTTTTTGCGTTTGCTTTGTTTCGCTTGAAGAAGTCCTTTACGCTCTTCAGCGTCCTGTACGATCGCTCTATGCTCGTGGACAGAAACTCAGACATGTGTCTCCTTTGCTGCGGTGCCGCAGCGCTGTCATTGTTAGCGGCTTTATGAATAATATTTGCAACGCCTTCCTTCGTACCCTTCTGCGGCCCCATCTCGCTGTGTTGAAAAAATCGTCGCACTGAGCAGATACCCCTCAAGCGCGACAGGAAGGCCACCTCCCTTTTCTGCTTCTTTTCCTTCTCCTCGCCTGTGGCGGCGGTAGCTTCTAAATCTAGTTCACGCCCCACTTGTGAGTCCATCATTTCGGTTCCCCCCTCGTGCTGCCTCGAGTTCAGGTGCTTCTCCTCCCCTTCAGTTGTTTTGAAAAAGAGGAAGCGACCCGTGTAATACACATGCTTCCTCTCCCCCACAGAGTTCCCCGACTTGATGCTTCTCTTGTAGAGCGAGCTGCCACTACCCATTTTGTTCATCCGTTGTGCGGAGTTAGCAATGCTACTATGTTTCTGTCCCCTGGGGTTGCAGTCCCAACACTCGCCGTCGTCCGCATCGTCCCCTTCACCCACATCACCCACATCACCCACATCACCCACATCACCCACATCCATGCAATTCCCAGTTGACGTTTGTTCCCCCCTCCAATGGGCAAGTGGGGTGTCCTGCCCGGCCCTGCGCGGGGTTGCCATTTCGCGCGCGCTATAACGCTTAGACAGGGTCGACATTTTCGACAGGACCGATAGGCTGGACAGGTTGTCCTCCCCCATGCATGTCTCTTCGTCGTCTTCCCCGCCAGGGAGCGTGTCGCCCAAGACCAAGTCATTTTCCTTTTTCATGAAAGTCTCGTATATGTCTTTGTAGATCGACTTGTGGGAGCCCAAGTACAGGTTGCATTTTTTAAAAGGCTTGCATCCAATATACTCGACTTCTTCCTGATGTGTGTCCCTGTGCATTTGGGGAATTTTTTCCCCCGGCGGGTCGTCCCCGTTACAGGTCCCCACTAAGTGGTCGCACAGCGCTGTGCCCATCTTCGCCTCATTCGAGGTGTCCGCACCTGTCACTCGCGTGGCACTGTGGTGGTACCCCCGGTCCGGGGAGTGGAGAAAAGAGGTGGTGGTCTGTTGCACGGGCATGTCCACGCCAAAGGAGGAGCTTCCGATCCGGTCAGTCATGAAGTTTCCATTGCCGCTGGGGACGTAACCACTCATGAGGTTTTCGCCGCTGAGCAGAGACCCATGGAGAGTGGAAATGTCTTCCCTCTTTTTGCAACAAAAGGTCTGCATTAAATGCGGATGGTCATACAAAACAAGAAGTTTTTTCTTCAAGGACAATTCATTTGTTACAAACTTAATTTTGTTCTCAATGATCTTAACCTTTTTAACAGTGACGAAGAACAAGAAGACACTGATGTTAGTGTAGGGAGAGTACAAACTGGTGAAGGCAGAAAGTGCACTAACCAATGTCATCCCAGTAACAGACATATAAATAAGTAAATTTTTCATAACTTTAAAAAAAAAAGAATTTTTATTTTTTTCACTATTCGTATCATATTCTTGTGAAAACTCTTTATTTACATCGTTAAACTTTTCTTGTATAATATTTCCAATGTTGTAAAAGTCAGAAGACTCATCATATATGTCATTATTATTTTTCAGAGTGATCATGGAAATTTTATAAAAAGTGAACCAGATGAGTGGTAATATAAGAAAGCAGCCAATCATGAATTGAAAAATCTTTTGTTTATTTTTATATCTGATTTTTCTGTTGTAGTTTTCCATTTGTTTCATCAAGTCTTCACTTACGTATAATAATCTTCTCATAAAATTTGCCTTAACATGTTCAGGTAAAATATATTTTTTTTTGTTTTTCATTTTTCTGAGTGCATTGTAAAAATAATTAAATTTGAAGAGCCCATGTGCTGCCTCCTCATCTTCATACGTAACATAAGTGTATATCAAACTGATGGGGATGATGAGGTAAATGAATAGAACCAAGCAAGTGATGTCTATGTACCATATAAAGAGCTTGAGTGTTGTCGTAAGGAAGCCGAGTATTTCAAATAGTAACATGGACAGCAGGGACAAGCACAAGACGAAGGAACAACAGAAAATTATTTTCACGATACTGAAACTGTTGTCGAAGTCCTTGAACAAGTAGTTTTCGAAAAACACGGAGCCCAACACTGCCAAGGCGACGTGGTAGACGCACAGGAAGAGCGCTGCTGGGCTGGTCATGTTTTCTCCGTGCTTGACAAAGGGCTACTCCTCCCAAGGGTGCATCCCCGCGGAAGTAAAGACGTTCCAGGCAGCGCCTTTTGCCTGGTGTCCACACACCGCGATGGGACGTAGCCATCGAGCACACGCACCACACACACACACAAATACACTTTTGTAGCGCGCCCGTGTGTCCTTCAAAGGTGTTGTGGCGGCCTACTCGTCTTCTCCACGGAGGGCACAAAAAGGGTATCAAAAAAAAGGGGCAAAAAAAATGACCACGCAAGTGACGGTCCAATGATGAGCCAAGTGATGCGAAAAAAAAAAAAAAAAAAAAAAAACGCCATCGGAGGACGAAGTACACTAGGAGAAAAAACACCCGATGGCGCCTAAAAACCCGTCGTGCTTGAGGAACAAAACTTCGGGCAGTGCGTCCCTGCGAGCTCCTTCGCCGCAGTTGCGTTCCTTCAAAAAAAAAAAAAAAAAAAAAAGTGCAATGTGGATGGGGCAAACTGCAAAATGCACCCACGCGCGCAGCCTCGGGCGTGTGTGCGAGCGACGGACTGCATGTAGAATCTCTGGTGGGAAAATTACACCCCGCGTGGGATCCCTCCACAAAAAGGTGTATCAAACCGACGAGAGGGAATAGTTCACACCCGTCTCTGTCACCCTCTCTTTTGGTATCTTACCCCTCTGCGAAAAAGGGAACACTGATGGGAAGGCTTCACACGAATTCCCCCCTCCATTCGCTTGCCGCTAAGCTTATCATTTGCTGCTCCCTCGTTCGTATGGCAGTACATATAATAGTAGTAGACCCCCATGGTAAGAGATTTTATGATACACTCGTGGTTACTTATGTATTTTCCCGAAAAGAATATTCTGCGAGGAAGAAGAAAAAAAAAAAAAAAAAAAAAAAACAACAGCGATGGGGAACAAAATTACTTCAAGTTTACAATCCATAATGCGCTACTGATAATACATGGGTACTGAAACAAACGCCATGGTAGCCACGGCTACCACCCCTCCCTTTTTAAGACAGCAAAAAAAAGGGGGAAAAGCTCTAACCTGCGCACGCCGTGGATCCGTGCAAGGAGATGAACCAAGTAACCTATATTGTACGATACCATGGTGATGAGGCTCCTGGCTACAGCCTGCCCAAGTGATTTCGTTCCTTCAACATTTTTCGTTTTTACAATATTGCTCAGGAACCCAAAGCTCGCTGCCACGGCGTGTTGTCCATGAGGTGGTGCGCCAGTGCATGCTGCGTCTTTTCGTATATGCCTCAAAGTTAGATCGAACGGGGGATGTGCTGACCATGAACAGGTTGTCTCCCCCTCCAAGGGTGCAGCTAACCTGATAAGCTCCTCAAAGGATACCTTCTTTAAAATCAATTGAGCCAATCCCATGAGGGTTCCCCCACCGATGGCTGTCCCACCGATCCTCATATACTTATTGAACCCATTAGATAATAAAATTGAAATGCCGGATCCTATGTTAGCTATAATGAATGGTTCATATGGAAGTTTCACTTGAACAGGAACTGCTGCTTTCAAAAATAAATGATACCTCACGACACTCTTTTTCACATTAAGTAATTTGTATAGTCCATTCATCACGCAGTGCATTTCGTCCTTCCTACTGCATTGTAGAATCAGTTCCCCTTGGAACAATTTCTCCTGGGTGTTGTTCTCCTCATCATTTGCTCTATTCGCCTCTTCGCGTTTTATTTGAGTGGGGACATATCCTTTTCCCTTTTTCTGCTCCGCGTTTGGGTGCACTAAATATACTCGAACTGTTTCACAAGCCGGGAAGGAGTCCACAAGTGATTTGTTAAAAGGAACCCCCTCGTGGGTGGTATTGCCATCGGGGAGGGTATTTTCCCTTATTTGCAGCTCCAGGGAAAGAGTGCGTGACGTTTCGCAGTAGTAGCTATTGGAAACATACAAGAGGGGGTACTCCTCTGTGGAAACAACCCCCCGAACAATCACCTCATGCTGGACGATGTGATCAATTATGTTAAAGAAATACTTGTGAGCCCCCCCACCAGTTAAAAATATTTTTTGTCTGATCAATCCATTTTGCATTAAAAAGGATAACGTTTCGTTAAGTTCATTTATTTTGAAGAAGTGTACACACAAAAGTTGGTCTTCTTTAATTTTGACTGTCAGGTATTGTGTATTCCGTGTGGGTTGACATTCATCACTTATGTAGTGGTCACTGCGGTAAGCAACTTTTATTAACGTACCTCCAATGTCCAGTGCACAAGTGTTAAGCTCATCGCTCTTGTTGAAGAAGCATTCCGCAAACTCGTAATTATATTTTTTGCATCCCTTGGGTTGGTTCCCCACGTGTGATGTATTCCCTTTATCTGACCTATGGTTCGCTTGTGAGTTGTTTCCTCCGCCAGGTGTGAGCAACATCGCACTCATTTTGGCCTCCTTGGGGGGGTCGGTGCACACGTTCAAATAACAGCGGTGGAAAGTTTTAAGTCAGTTTGCGTCTCTCCTTCACTAGGAGCACAATCTGCTTGGGCTGCTTTGTAGAGCCTATTTCTACACTTACATGTCGCTTCTCTCAGGAGGCCTCTCCTGCTGGAACGAACCATACGTGCGACTCGGCTAACTCCTTTTGTCACGCCGTTTTGTTGTAAAAAAAAAAATAAATATATATATGTATACTCTTGCGAGCATGTTCAATTTTCACTTTTTTTTCTGAACAGGTCATATTTTTTTTTTTTTTTTTTTTTTTACACATAATGCACTTAATGAAAGCGTAATATCGAGGGGATGGCCAACTTAGACTCATTCACAAATAATGAAGGAGATGTTCCTTTTTCACATTTTCCATGTCATTTCTGCGTTCCATCGAAATGAAAGTTCCGCGACGTGCGCAAAACCAGAACACATGTATGCTTTTACGCAATGGTTAGAGAAAAACGTATCGCCTTTTGTTGCATAAAAAATTCCTTTGGGGTGAACCGAATAAAACTCCCATGGGAGGGTAAGTCAGCTAGTAGCACCCCCCTCCCATCGAGGAGGCATGCTTGCATACATACACAAGCAGACAGGCACGGAATGGTGAAGTGTGTTGGGAATATTTCTTTTTACTTATCGTTGCGGATTGACATAAGTGTGTGATGCAAATTTTGTTGCGTGAGGACCAGGAATGGCAGTAACATTTTTTTTTTTCGAGGTGGAGTGGAGAGCAGGTAAAGGGGGGTCTGATGTCCCCAATTGAATTGACCTTTTTCTTATGTGTACATACCACTTGAGTTAAAAACGTAATAAATGCGTAGTCCTTCGCGAAGGACGTTGTCGCCTTTGGTTGACCACTCACCTGTGAGTGTGTTTATTCCTCCTTCCACCACGCCCTCCTTCCGACATAACTTGTTCGACCGTGCTGCCACTGTTCTGCACATCGGTATGGCATCCTACACTGTGAGCGGAGGGAGGCAAATAACCTTCCGTCCTTCCCCTTATTTTGTCTAGCAACACACGCGCCGCCACTAGAACATTGCTGTAGTGTGACGGCGGTGGAAAATTAAAAAA
>NW_012192584.1:240861-241436 GCF_000956335.1 Plasmodium fragile | reverse complement strand
TTTTTTTTTTTTTTTTTTTTTTTTTTTTTTTTTTTGAGTCGATCTGAAGTAGGTAACCCCCTTTGGCTTGTGCCAATGGTACGACACGCACCCCGGTGAACACCTGTGCAGCAACACTAAAACATAATTTGCACACCCCCTTTTTGTGTCGTTTTTTTTTTTTTTTTTTTGGCCATTCCCAACCTTCGTTTGTTTTTCCCTTCCCCTTCTTTTTATTTTTCGCGTCATTTTTCGTGTTAGTGTTATTGTACGCGTTTGTTTTTTCTTTTTCTTTTTCTTTTTTTTTTTTCTTTTTTCTCTCCTCTACCCCTTCTTTTATGACCACTTCTTCCCTCCATTGAACCCCCGTTCAACCTAATTAAATTATTTTCAACGGTCATTTATTTAGGCTTGTATGTGCACAGATCCCTGTGTGTGTACGTGTGCACATTTGGGTTGAATCGGGGGGGGGTAGCGCCACGGCTACGCAACTGTGGAGAGCGCGTAGGAGCTACCAGTGCGGTAAGCCGTTGCTCCCTTTTTGGCCCAGTTATAGTCGCCAGTTTGACCTGTTTTTTTTTTTTTTTTTTTTTTTT
>NW_012192584.1:234483-236036 GCF_000956335.1 Plasmodium fragile | reverse complement strand
CTCCTTCCGACATAACTTGTTCGACCGTGCTGCCACTGTTCTGCACATCGGTATGGCATCCTACACTGTGAGCGGAGGGAGGCAAATAACCTTCCGTCCTTCCCCTTATTTTGTCTAGCAACACACGCGCCGCCACTAGAACATTGCTGTAGTGTGACGGCGGTGGAAAATTAAAAAAAAAAAAAAAAAAAAAAAAAAGGAAAAAAGAAGGAACGACGCGGAATATGACCTTGTACGAGCTAACACCAAATGGGCGTTGTCGACAGCTGCATAGTAAGCGCCGCTTTCTTTTCCCCTACTGTTTCGGTTCATCGCCCCGTTTTGTGGAAGCAGTTAAAACGTAATTATTGCAGTGTGGAAAAGAGTCGGGGAAACACAGCAAACAACGGGGGAATATTTTTTCCCATTTGGCAAAAGTGACCATTCGCGTTCTGCTCGCAAAAAAGAAATTGTGCAGAAGGATATGTATTGATATAAAGGCGAACTTTTTTTTTTGTTGTTTTTTTTTTTCCACCTCATCCGCATTAAACTTGTGTAGCGTCCGTTCATTTGCTTCATTGCCCTTTTTTTTTGGGGCCACTCTCCGACTGCCCCCTTCCACACGCGGGTGACCTAATGGATAGGGGGTGTTCCTTTTAAGGCCACTTTAGGTGAAGTCCGTGGTAGGGGTTCGTTGCATACAAAGAGTAGCGGGCCCACAGTTACCTGTTTGAACAGTCTTGTTTACTTGGTGCTTTGTTTCCCCCTCTTTTTTTTTTTTTTTTTTTTTTTTATTGCACCGAGCGAATATTCTGAATGTATTATTATATATATAGAGGGGGTTAGAGGGGGCCACATTATATAATAATACAAGCAGGTGTTGTGGATTTAAAAAAACAGCTCAGAGGTGAGCGGGTCAGGATAATAAGAGAAAGAGTCGTAATAAGGAAGTACAAAAAAAAAGAGCAGTGTTGCAATAAAAAAGGTGATGGAACAGAAAAAGTAAAGAGGCAAAAAAAATGTATATTTTTTTTTTTTTTTTTTTTTTCCTACAACTGTCACAAAACTGCATGAATGATACCATACGCGCAATTATGACCCTACTACTTATGAGCGCCACTCTCTCTCTATGCTATGAATTTTATGAGTTTGCAATGGATGTGAAAAAAGTCCATCCGGCATCTGCGCGGATGAGAGGAATGCGCATTTAATTGCAAACGCCATGTATATTATTTATACGCCGCCACATCCTTGGGGGGGGTTACTTACCCATTTTTACGCTTCGTGTAAAAAGGAGTAGAAGTATAACCCGCGATTTTTGTGTAAGTCCCCCTCGACCGGCGCGCGCAAGGGAGAGAGCATCTTTTTTATATGCATGCGCGGCGTGAGGGTATTTTTACACATGCGCATGTAGGTTTGTGTGCATGTACATATTTGTGTACCTCTAATCGGTAGAAACTTTTTTTTTTTTTTCCTTTTCCTTTTTTCATATTTATTCACCACTCCTACGCCCAAGCAGAACACTTTTGATGTTACATTTTTTTTTTTTTTTTTTTTTTTTTTTTTTTTTTTTT
>NW_012192584.1:195946-230851 GCF_000956335.1 Plasmodium fragile | reverse complement strand
TTTTTTTTTACATTCATGTTTGCTTCCTTTTTTGCTTCCCTTTTTGCCCCCTTTTTTGCGTCTTAATTTGGCTCGTATTTGTGTTGCTCATTTCCCTTTTTTAAAATGAAAAATTCTGCCCTGTGGCGCATCGCGGTCGCCCTGCTGCTGCCATGCCTGGTGTCTCGAACGAGATGCTACGTGAATAACGACGTGGTTAAGTTCGGGGAGGAAAATTCTTTGAAGTAAGTCCAACTGGGGTCTAGTCTGGGTCTTGACTCGGTTTAGCTGACCATTATACTTAGAAGAAATGCACGCGTTTGAGCGAGACTCACCGCGCGTTATTTGTATTATTTATTTTAGTATTATATTTTTTGCTAACCTCATGTAACACTGCTACGCGATCTGTTTCCCCCCCTTTTCAGTTGCCCCGAGGGAAGTCTGTACATCCTGCACTGTGAAGTCCAATGTATGAACGCGAAGAAGCGAATCATCCACAGGAGTTGTATGGCTGAGGTGGAAGCCAAGTGCATGGGACACAGCACATGCAAATATTATTTCGAATATGTATTGAAGAGCAAAGCCCAGAGTCTGCGAAATCAAAACGAAATAAAATTTGAAGAGTGTGTTGAATCTGAAAAAAATGAAATAAAAACATCTACGACATGTCTTTTGAGTAACTCCTTTTTCTTAGAGGAAAATTATATTCAATATTTTTTTTTTATTAAAAACAAAAATGAAGAACCAATCACGTGCAAGGATGGAAACGTACAAGTAAAGAGTGCCCTTTTACACTCTCCCTTTTGTAAAATTAATTTAAAAGATGTTACAGAAGTGTTGAAAAGGCAATGCGATAATAATAAGGAGTGTCTAATCAACCCTTATGTTTTACAAAAGGATACCCTGAATGAGAAGGACCAATGCTACATTAACAACTCGTACATCTCGCTGAATGTGGTTTGTACAAGGGAAGGGGAAGGGATGTCTGAAGTGACCATGGAGAAGGGAAAAGGTCGTGATGAGATGGGAGAAGGAAATAATGATGCGGGTCGTGATAAAAGTGAAAGTGGGGACATGTTAAACGACAACGATGATGACGACGCGTTGAATGAGGAGGATGAACTCAGAGAAGTAAATGATGAAGTGAATGGCATAATGCAGAGCGATGAAACATTTACAAACAAAATAAAAAAAGCAAAGACAATTCTTTTATCGCAAATGAACGAACAGGTAGGTAAGAAAAATGCCATTTTTAAATTATTAGGAGAGGAAATTTCAAAAATGCTTATGAACAAATATGAACCATCTGATCTCAAGGATCTGCTCGAGGACAGGTACAATGAAATGAAAAGAAGCTTAGACCAGGATCTGTATTACATTTATTTATTAGAAACACTGAATATTAACAAAATGGATGATGTCGATATAACAAGTCTTCAGGATAATCTTGCGAATGTGTTGAAGGAACAAATGGAACAACTTAAACAAGTGGAAAACAGTATTAATTGGTTAAGGAAGAAATATCTCTTCATATATAATGAAGCAAAGAGTAAAGACATGAAAGACATGTTCGATACAAATGTCGATCCTGTGTTGACGTATGAAGACTTTGCTCATGGAAATGGGTTAATCTCGGCAGATATTTTTTTTAAGTACAAGCCAAATATTCAGGCACTCCAGTTTAACAAAGCCAACCCAAGTGATACGGAAAAAGGGGTTGAAGAAGAAGAAGAAGAAAAAAAAAAAAAAAAAAAAGAGTACAAAGACTTATTGGAGATTGACACACTGGATGATTACAACAGGAAGAATAGAATCGTCGATATGAGAAATGGCTTGGTAGAAAATTTAAAAAAGCTGTATTATGAAAAAAATGCTATTTTTAACAATTTAGCTAGCTGTATCAAATCCTACTGCTATAAGAACCCACTGAACCTGAACATGTTGAGCCATGCGCTTAAGAGTAATTTCGAACATTTGAAGGAGGAGAAAATTACCGACCCTGTGGAGGGTATTGTCAAGTATTTGGATAATGTGGGCGTGAAGAGGGACTCGCCCGCGGGTACTTCCCCCCAGGTAGAAGGAGCTGTTGGTGACGAAGCAGCTACCGACGGAGCGGCTGCGGAAGGGGACACTACCAACGAAGCGACTACCGAAGGGGCAATTGCCGAGGTCACCCCTCTGTGGGAGAAGAACAAGCGCATCCTGCAAAAGCTCCATGCCTTGCTGCACCTGGGATACCACCAGGCCTACGAAAAGGAACTTCAAATCGACGAGAGGGTAGAAAAATACACCGCGTTGAATGAAAAGGCTAAGGAGTACAACCTAAGTCACCTCTTCAATGAGAGCGACAAGGTGTTGAAGAAGGTCGCTCTCCTCACCAGCGCCAACGAGGAAGACGGGCAGGTCTTCGGACACCAGGCCTCCTCATTCGATGTATACAAAGAGGAGGATGCAGTAAGTGTGAAGAGTGGCGAGACCAGTAAGAAGGGCCACGTCACAAGTGACAATGCCGCGGGGCAATATGCTCATTCAAAGATGAACAAAAAAGAAGAACAGGGAAAGGGGAGCAATACTGATGAAGAGGAAGATGATATGAATTACTCCGATGAAGGATACGAGAGCGACGAAGAGGACGCAAATAATAAGCTGGGCGAGACGGACAAGGGGGAGGAACAGAAGATGGAAACAGATGAACACACAGATGGTGTACATCCCGCAAGTAAGAAAGGTGGTGACAAGAATGGAGCCCTCGACCATGCGGGAAGAAATGATGAGGATGGCGAAGAGGACGACGACGAGGAAGAAGCAGCTCATAAAGCCGATAAGGATACTAACCCCCCTGGACAAGTGGCCAAGCCTGCCGAGGCGGATCAGAATGATGTCCCGGTCAAAGGCGAAGATAGCGACGGTGCAGCGAAAGCGGAGGAGCAACCCACAGGAGAAGCAGTGGTGAAAGGCAACTCGGAAGGAGCCATATCGGCCCTGGACACTGAACAGAAGGGTCATGATGGAGGATCCTTGTTCCAGGGCCTGAGCAAACTCTTCCTAACCGTATTGCCCATCCTATCGTTCGAGTTCCTCCTTTAAAAAGGTTGCACACGTGGGTTAATCACACATGTGTTTGTAATGTGTATTCTCGTCGGATGGTCAATTTGAACAGTTGTAGAAACCACCAGCAGGTGTCTCTCTCCCTCCTGGCAGTTATCTTTCTTTCTTTGTTTATTTTTTTTTATTTTTTTTTTTTTTATTTGACGATTCCTCCATATATAATTATGCTCACTCCATAAGAAGATGATTCTCCATTGTGGCATTTTTATTTTCTGTCAAATTGAAGTTTTCTTTTTAGTTTTTCCTCATTTTTTTAAGCTTTTTTTAGCAGCTTTAAAATTTTTTCGGGTTTTATTTTTTATTATTATTTATTTTTTAAGCTTTTCTGCTTTTTATATATTTGCCTAGTTTTATTAACCCTAACGTTGCTTTAATTCGTTTACTTGGCCTTTACTTCGCCTTTTACCTTAGTCTTCATTTTTTTTTTTTTTTTTTTTTTTTTTTTTGCAAATATATATCCCAATTTTGAATGATTTATTTTTTTCCTAGTTTTTTTTTTTTTTTTTTTTTTTTCAAATAGTATATAGACTTAAACTTTTTAGGAAAAAAAAAAAAAACGAAATGAAGACAGAGATGTAAAGTAAATCGGTACACACTTAAGATGAAGGGAAAAGCCTCTTCCCCATTGGGAAACCGCTTTTCATTTTTTCTCCCCCCTCAGAGCTGCAGCAGCCGCGTGAACTCGTCGCGCTTCCTCTGGTTGTTCTTCTTCAGCTTGTCTATTTTGTTCTGATAAATTATGTTCACCTGGGACAGGGTGAAGAGGTGAAGAGGCGAGGGGGTAAACGGTGCAAGGGAATAGAAGGTGCGAGAAAGCGCTACACTGCTTCTCATCTCCTGTACCTCTGAAATCTCCCGCTCCGCGTTTTTCCTCTCCTCCTCGATCAGCTGGTCCGTGTCCACAATTTCGCTCTTCAAAGAATTGTTGGCCTCCTTTTTGCGCTCAATTTCCTTGGACAACTCGCTCATCGTGTGTCTCCTTTCTATTTCCTTCTTTAAATTGAAGGCCAGAGATGACCTACACGGAGGGGACAGAAGGGGAGGTGCACGTGCAAAGCAGCCCAAGCAGGACAAAAGGGTTATGGGGGAACAGCACGTGGAGAATGGATCTTGCGAGATTTTTGGAGAACGCCGCATGCGCACCTGCACGCAAAGCGAACTCTCACCTGACCAATTTGTGGTAGTGGAAGAGGAGCATGCTATTGTAGTTGAACAGCTGCTTGAGGAGAGATCCTCGCTGGAAGCACGTCACGGAGACCTGCACGTGGTGGGGGAGGGTCGCGGTGGGGGAAGGCGCGCCATATGTGTATGGGGAGCTTGCCCACTGGCACATGGGGGGGAGGCAGAGAGATATGGACTTACCTGTCTGCAGAGCTCCATAAAAACGGACAAGAGGTCCACCAGAAATTCCTTCTCCATGAGCATATTCTTCACATACATCCTCGACACAATGTCTTGTATTTTTTTAAGACTAGCAATCGCGTCCTCCTCGCTTGTCACTCTACACACGTAAGAAATTTGGTCGACCTTTTTGTCCTTCACACATTTGAGTGGAAACATATTATATAGGGGCTCATTGAAGAGGGCATTTTTTCTATCATTTTTGTACAGAACATTTGAGCGTAAGTTTTTTCGAATTTCTTGTATGACGCGGACTATGTTCTTATCCTTCACACAGTTTTCTCCTTTAACACTTTTGCTTTCTTCCTCCTCATGCTCGACAAGAATGCAGTTGTCGTACTTTAAGTACTTGTTGTACCCCTCTAGGTAGTCCTTCATTTTTTTTCGCGCATTGTGGAGAGAAAGTTGATGCGGGGGGAGGGGACAAAAACGACCGCTTCGTCGTTACGCCGTTACGCCGTTACACGATTAAGCGCATTGGGGCAGCTCAGTGGGACGTTCGAGTTGTTCGCTCCACTTGCACCGCGCAATCCATGTTGTGTGCATGTTTTACACTTTAGGGTGTGGGTGGGGGTTTAAGAGGGAAATTTGCGCCATGCTTTTACGCAGGCACGCGCGTGATATGTGGGTATAAAGCCCCTATATATCGGCGCTGAAAAAAAAAAAAAAAAAGACATACACGTATACACACACGAATGGTGAACTGCTAACTCACCGGGAGGAGGCGGACACAAAAAAAAAAAAAAACTAAACAAAAAAAATTATCACATTATTTTTACACATGGAAAAAAATGTTGTGGACCTGCAAAACGGCGAAGCTTCACACTGGGACTGCGTCGTTTCGCTCGCCTTTGTTCGTCGTCCTCATAAGCGTAAGAATCATATTATGCCTCTTGGTCCTCCTTCACATCACATGATAATCGCTCCCTTCTCATATATCGAGCTGCTGACCTCCTTGAAGGGCAGGATGAAGGCATTGTTAACAAATATTTCGGGCTTCAAAATGACGTTCTCGCCCAGCACGCACATCCCTTCAATGCGTGACCAGCTTCCAACCCTGGACTTGGAGCCAATGATCGAATTCTCAATGTAGGAATACGAACTGATGGTGGAGTTGCTCATGACGCAAGAATTTTTGATGCGACATCCTTCTCCAATGGTAACGTTTTCTCCCAGAACGACGTTGTCTCCCAAGAAGCAATTTTTTTCTATGATCGTCTTGGATGATATCAACACATTTCCTTCCACTTTTGTGTGCACAAGAATTTCATCGAAGAGGTGGCTTTTCCTACGGGTGAATTCTTCCAACTCATTCATATCTCCAAATGTTATAAATAGGTTTTTCTTGCTGCCACTCTTAGCGCCCTTTTCCTTGTCCGTTATGCCGTAGCATATGAGGAAGTGGTCGCGCAGGATGCGCTCCTGCGGGATGGATTTTGTGTTGTTTACCTTGTCAGTACTTGTTTCGTTCCCTATTTCCCCTTTTCCTTCTCCGCCTCTTTCCTTATTTTCCTCCAAGTCCTCCAAGTATAACGCCTGTCCCTTTAAAAAATCCAGCGGCTTGCCAATGTCGGCCCAAAATTTATTTAATATGTAGAAATATAACATGTTATCATTAGCTAGCTGGGGAAATATTTCCTTCTCCAGCGACGTGTTCCTCATAGGAATGCGATTTAAGATTTCTTTGTTCATTATATAAATTCCTGCATTTATTAAGCTTGATTTAGGGACTTGTGGCTTCTCCTCAAACTTGGTAATTCGATTTTCTTCCGTTATGACCACTCCAAACGCTCTGGGGTCTTCGACCTCTTTCACCTGCACAATTGGGACAAAAAAAAAATATATTTTTTTTTTTGCCTGAACGATGCAGGCGAAATGGTAAAAACATGTGCGATGCACACGCTATTGTGTGTCCACAAATCAACACACAAGTTTGCAACCAATTCATATACAGACACAATTAACACATGCAGTGAAGACATACGCACTGCGCCCCTCTCTTGACTTACCAAAATGGTTAGTGGTGCATTGCTTTGCTTGTGAAAGCTCATCATCTCCAGAAGGGGGAAGGAGCAAATAATATCCGAGTTGAACACAAAAAAATCGTCGTACTTGCTCAAATACTTCTCTGCCAATTTTATTGGCCCCCCCGTGCCCAAGGGCTCCTCCTCAATAGAATAAATAATTTTAACGTTGTATTTTTTTTCCAAGTCATTCACAAAGTTCGTTATATGTGTGGGTTTATAAGCTATGGCCAAAATTATTTCTCTGATTCCACATCGTGCCAAATTAAAGATTTGGTGTTCTAGTATTGGTCTGTTGCAGAAGCTGATTAGTGGTTTGGGGGTTGTCAGGGTGAGCGGTCTTAACCTTGTGCCGTACCCCCCGACTAGTATCAGCGCATTCATATTCGCTCGCTGGCAAAGGAAGAAATGTTTATGTCACAAATACGCACCAAGTGACCCGCGTTACAGAGTACTCACAAATAAAAGAACATGTCCCAACAAACGACAGTTGCTGGGAGGGAAAAAAAAAAAAAAAAAAAAAAAATAGAGAGAATTGGACTCTCTGGCCGTAGTAGGAGATCACTTAATTTGAGCGGAGATACAAAAAAAAAAAAAAAAAAAAAAAACATACATACGAACAACCACAGGTGTTTGAGGTGCAAATAAAACTGATCAGGCGAATTATAACATACAATGAAAGAGCAAATTGGGAATTTTCAAAATGCGAACATGGTCGAACTGGGGCTGCGCAGACTGTGGTGGCAGCAATGAACCAAATGCAACAAAGCAAATGTCCACTCGGAAAGGTACATATAAAATTATAACAGGTTTAAATTAAGGCACTCATGGTGGCATTTTGCGTTGATCACTGAACCGGATTTGTATGTCCGGACTGGGGCGGGAAAGAGAATGGGGGAAACGTGTGAAAAAATTAGGAAAAAAACGCGAAAAAAAAAAAAAAAAAAAAAAAAGCCTGCTCCTTTGTGAACGTGTACAGGTGAAAACTCCGATGGGAAAATTAGTGACAACTGTCAAACGGGCATTCTCCCGTCGGAACGGAAATTTCCTTTGCCGACTTGGAAAACTGCGACGACGGCCACTGTTCTCTCAACTTCCGTTTGGCACACGTGCATGCCTTGGCTTTCGTAGAAAATACGATTGTGTTAATCATTACTGTTTTGTTTAGGCTTCCGTTGCATGCGTAGCTTACGTTGCACAGTTACATGCTTCAACTGTTCGCTTGCTGACTTATTCTTTCTTTGCTTTTTCCCTCAATTGCAAATTGTTATGTAGCAACGCAGGATATTTTAATTCGAACGCGCAATAATACATTTGTATGAACGTGTACATAAACATTTGCGCAAAAAAAAAAAAAAAAAAAAAAAAAAAAAAAAAAAAAAAATTTAATTATCAGGTGTTTACTGATCAATGGGTATGTGATTGCACAGCGGAACTAGTTCACTTCTTTACATGCTTAGTTGCGCATACGTGGGGGAACAGAAAAAAAAAAAAAAAAAAAAAGGGTTGATGGCCCAGTCAGTAGCGCTTTCAGTGGGTGGTAAACACACGTAAACATGTTGTTGGAGGGCTACACTAGGGAATACAGTCGAATCAGGCGTGATGAAAAACGCCTCTAGTTGAACATCAAGTCGAGGTAATTTTGGTCCTTGGCGTTATCTACGATAAAGAAGAAAAGAAGGCGTGGACATAACCCATATGTTCTTCTGTCTGCGCTCGTGTATTCTCATCTTAATCACTGCGCACTTGCGCGCGTTTGAACACGAATTGGTACGCCCACTTGCACACACTGCCTCGCAGTAACCCCGTGCAGGGGAGATGCCCTCCAGTCAGTGCAACAACTCAGTTGTGGCCGCGCTCGCCGCGCTCGCCTCACTCCGCGCCCTTACCTTTCCGCTTGCCGCCGTCCACATGCATAGCTTCCTTATGTGGAGTGCTTTCAAATAGCAGCATGTCAATGTTGCCCTTTGTCTTACTCATCATCTGCACATGGTCATGTGGTTTGTTTTCTTTTATGTCGAAAATGGTTTTCTCATTTTTGTACAATTTTGGAACACCTTCATCGAGAAGCTTCCCGCCAGGAGGTTCCTTTGTTCGCTTGTGGTCCATCCAACTGAGTCTCAAAACCTGTGCAGTGGGTCAAGTAGTTGTGTGAAGGGAGGACATAAAACGTGGAAACCGTGTGCAAGGTTGACAAGCGTATTTACACTTGCGGGAAAAAAAAAAAATTCTTAATCGTATTTTTCCCAACCGTGCGTATGACCATCCTACGTGCAGGGCTTTAGCAAGACATATCAACCACACATTACAGCTAGTGTACGTGTGCGTCATTCCATTTCTCTGAACAATGGTTTCGAAGAAGACAAGAAAATTTTATTTACCTTGGCGTATATACATGAATTCAAGCTGGGTATTGGCGAGGACTCTTCGCTGATATCAACCCACACAGGGGTGTTATTATGAATTATTTTAAATCTGAAATGGAGTTGGTGAAGGAGGAAGGTTGGGTAGGAGACGTAAATCGCATGAACGGTACAGGCACATATGTACATATACATATGCATATACATTTTCTCGCTCGTGTGTGCAAAACACACATGGAGGGAGCATTCAACCTGAAGTGGTAAGTGCCAGCCAAGGGAAACCCATTTCGTATATCATGTAACGTTATTGAATTAATCGGTTTGGGGATGTAAAAAACGTTTTGTGAATTTTTGTCCTCTTTGTCATTAATTATGTTGTAAAACACAACCGTCGTTTTGGCCATTTTGATTTCTTTCACTTAGGGTTCGCGGTGAGCGGTGAGCGATTCGCCGATCGTCGTTGTGCAGGTGGTTTACGGACGCGGTGGGCGCAGCCGTACTGGGACGAGTGTGGGCCAAGCAGTTATTCAAATTGGAGGTGGGGGTGAAGCGCACACAACTGCGTTGTGCATTGTACAAAGCCAGCTCGGGCGCTTTTACTTCATCACTGTGCCGCTTTTTTTTTTTTTTATCCCATGTCTAGGAAGTGTGAAGGGCAGCGGCGGTGGCAAAAAAAAAAAGAAGCGAATTGCCAAATGTATTTGCTTATATGTTTATGTCCCCAACGGAAGTTCAAAGTGGTTCAAATGGTGGATGGCGAGTTACGAAAAAAAAAAAAAATAATCAAATAACATTTTGCCGTAACTGCGAAAGCTCGGGCGGTGCTACACGCGTATGCCAGCGCACAGGTACATAAGCACATGAGGAGTTGGGCGCGCGTGTCGCTCATTCGTCACTCGCAATTTCACTTCGTCATTTGCCGCTCCCAATTTGTCAGTTGGCCCATTCACGGACACGTTCATATGTGTATTTTATTTTATTTTTGCTGCGTAAGTCCGTACGAGCAGGCGTGGGTGCGCATGGGATAGCCCTTCTCCACTCAGCGGCCATATCAAATATTAGTGCCGTTGTGCTCATTCGTGGTTCGCGGAGGCGGCGATCCTAAGGTCACTTGATAATGTGACACCCCCGGTGACATTCATGACGCAAAAGTCGACGCTTCGATAAGCAACCTCCCGGTTTCCCCTTAACAGCGCCTGTCTGATCGCTCTTCATGAACATGAAAAAAAAAACAAAAAAACAAGAGGACACTGAAAAATTTCACATTTTTTTTTTTTTTTTTTGTCGTGCTCAGTGAACAAGTGAATGGAGATAAGTGACACCAGAGGGTGTGTTTGCATCTCTAAGGGAGAAAAAAAAAAAAAAAAAAAAAAAAAAAAAACAACTTCGTGTAAGTAGTTTAACAACCTCGCGCGCGAGGATATGAACACATATATAATAAACTTATGTAACTTGATATATGTGCACAGTTCATGTATGGAGAGCTTGCCCACTGGCACATGGGGGGGTTTTGACTAAGAGCAGAATTGCGTGCGCACCTCCAACCCCCCCAACTGCAGCGCGCACTCTTGTTTTCACCATCGACGCCAATAGGAAGTGGCCACTCGAAAAAGAGCATAACTTGCACAACTGCGCAAATGCATAACAGCCCTAAACCGCGGCGCCCCCCCCCCCCCCCCCCACTTTGTTTTTTTTTTTATGGCCTTTTGTTTTCATCCTAGAGAAGTAAAATAGAACACCTGTGTACGGCACACGTGTAACCATACATACATCTGCATCTTCTGAGAAGGCGAAGATATATTACCTACGTGTGAATGTGCTAAGCAGATTTTTGCATGTTAACATTGTGAGAAGTCGATTCTGTGTCCCGCTCCTGGGGGAAGCAGCGGGGGAGGAATGCAGTGACTGAGCTGGGTTAGCGGTAACAGGAGGGACTTTTATACTATATTATATTTGATTGGAGGAGATGCGTTTTTTTTTTTTATATTTTTTTTTTAATGTAGAGCCCGATGCACATGTGAACAGGAGTCACCACGCGTGGCCTCATTGAGCGACGCCCCATCCCCTCGTGAGAACCGCTTTTTCCCCCACAGGACAAGAGCCAAAATGAAGGACGTGAAGCTTCTCCTGGAGAAGCTGCGAATCAACCGAGAAAGGGAGTTTGAACGGGAGGTAAAGATTTTTCTCGAGTTAAAGAAGCTGAGCGATGGCACCCCCAAGGGGGATGACGAAAGCACAGTTGGCATTGAAAAGGACGCAAATGGAGTGAATAGCCGAAACGGAACGAACAGCCCACTCGACGTGAATAGCCCAAACGGAGCGAGCAACTATGTTAGGAAAAAGATAAACAGCCTAAGAAAGAAGACAGTGTTTGAACAGAGCTACTACAGAAACGTTCTAAATTGTTATGACCAGAGTGATCATTACAAGGAGGTGATAAAGTATACTCCATATGACTTCCAAGGGGCACAAGAAACAGACTCGAAAAAAGCAATCACACAAAGTGAAAACCTCCTGATCTTTTATTATGCTTACTTGGTTAGGAAGTACTGCGAACGTAATTTCCTCATGTGTGTCCACAACGACTTTATCCGATCTCTCACTTACACTTGCTTAGAGGAAAATCTTTTTTTAAAATTTGTGTCAATCAATTTGGGTGTACTAGCTAAATGCATAAAGCAAGTGGAGGTGGTTTCAGAAGAGACTGAAAATGAAAACCTGGTCCAGCTGATGAATCGGTGCAGGGGTGTCATGCGAGGTGTGTACAACGAGTTGGCTTCCTTACAGGGGAAGGACAAGACAAATGAGGCGGCGCAGTTGGTGGTAGATGGTGATGATGGTGAAAGTCACCATGTGTGTAGCAGCTTAAAGAAGTACTTCCCCTTTTTGGATGAGCCTTGTGGGAAGGGCATTCAGGAGGGAAGTGCAAATGACGCCCACATGAAAAAGGTGTACGAGATATATGCCTTTGTGTATGTCTTCGCAAGCATTTTCTACGTCACTTCTCTTGCCATTAGTAAGGCTAAGGTGGGGCGATACCTTCCAATCAGGGGGATGCCACACGATTGTGCGGACAGCCGCGTGCAGAGCGACCTGCAGCGATTCGCCATGTACCGCATGTTCATCGAGCAGTATGCCAAGGGAGACTTCATGCAGCTGAACCAAGCCATGTTATACTTCCTATCTAGGGAGAGGCTGTTGACGCAGAAGGAGGGAATGAGCCACACATGCGGAGACATCCTCGAATGTTTGAATGTACTGAGAAATGCTACCGCGTTACAGAGCGAATTTTTTGCTGCTAGCCGTGTGAAGGAAGTTGGTAGCCACCCCACAGATAACCCCCACGTGAATTATATTGGAAGTGGCCCCTCCCCCCGTGTCCCCTTCATCAACCACTTCTTCCACGTCGCCATCGATTTCGACAAGACGATAATAAAAAAAGATTCTTACTCAGCTTTTTTTAAAATATTGGAAAAACATTATTTTAAGGAGAGTGTGAGGACAGGAAAGGAAACTTTAACAGAAGAGGACATAACCTTTTTTAATAATTTCTCTTTAGAAGAAATGAAAAATAAACCTAAACCTACAACACAGGAGAAGATTGAATACATACACAAGTTGGGCCATTGGTTTTCACTCCAGGAGTTAGACATTCTAGAAAATTTAAAAAAGGATCAGGAGAAGAAAGAACAAGTGTATTCAAAATCGTATTACCATTTTTTAAATGAAGTGGACAAGGTACACGTCAACTACTCCATGTTGCTCTCCTACTACGATGTGTTTAAGGATGTGCAGGTAGATGTGCTGAACAGTCTCATCAGTGAGCACTATGAACGTTTTGAACTGAACGAATTTTTTTTGGAAGTCTTTTTACATTTGCTTAATTATAAAATGGAGAACAGGGACTCCTTTTACCTCGACGTGATTACGCTAAATTTGAAGAAGCAAATTTGTCTCTACACGATAAGGAATAATTTGTTGAAGGTGAGAGGCGGGACGTTTGCCCTGTCGCCGCCGCCACCCCCCTCGTCTGCAACGGCGCCAACCGAGGAGGACTACTACCAAACGTTTAAAAAGTACTTCCACGTGTACTACTCCAAGACGCACACGTACGACAAGGGGCAGCGCAAGTATACTGGGGAGTTCGAATACAATCGTCTGAAAATCAAGCACGGTGAGTACCAGCCCGGGGGTGGTAATGACGTGGGGACGATCGAGAAGGTCTCGCTCAGCTCATTATACGACAAAACACTAATTCAAACGAAGGTCTGTTCGCTGCTCCGACACGTTAATCATAAGCTATCGGCCTTCATCGGAGACAGCCTCATTGATTTGGACGCCATGCTGCACGCCGACATCGCCATCCTGATTGGACACAACGAGCTGTTAATCACTTTTTGTGAAAAGCATAACATCATTATTAAGCCCCTTGTGTGTGCAGCGGCCAAGATTGAGATGCTGGCGCGCGCGCGTAACGCCACAAGCGACGTCACCCCCGCCACCAATGGCACCGCGAACAAAAATGTGTCCCCCATCGATCAGCGTGGGGAGGAGCTAAAGGACCTGTACGATGAGAAGGAAAAAGTTATTTACTCCACGGAGAGCTGGCTGGAAATTGGCATTTTTTTCTTCGGCCACGTGTGAAATTATCGCCGCGTCATTCGCTACATGCGTTTCTACATGCTTGCCTTTTTTTTTTTTTTTTTTCATTTTTAAACTGAACACATCTGTGCTCCTATGAGGAGCCCCATCCTCCTGTAACAGCTTCCCGTCCAGCACGGGGCAGCCTAACAGGGCTTCTACCTCTTAAATCGCGTTACAACCATTAGCACCCCCATTTGCATAACGTCACGTTGGCGTAGGGACAAACAATGAAGAAGTCTTTTGCCACGCTTTAATTATACCCCTTTGTTGAATCCTCCCTCCAAAGAGGAGATGACGCGGCGCTGGCAAACATATTTTTATGCCCTCTCCCTGACTACCCCCTTCACCGCTGTTCTCCACAGGCGAAAACAATCAGAGTAACTATGACTTACGTTGTGTGGATCATGTGCTTTCGCAAAATTAAAAAAAATGAATAAAAAGAAGAAATCTCTTAATCATTTTTTCAAAGTTGCGTCACCCTTTTTTTTTTATTTTTTTTTTTTTGTGTCATCATTTTGTTTCAATTCATGTGGGGGGACGGCGGTGAAGTGGACAGTCAGGATCGGTTTTGCCAAATCATCTTGTTTGCGCAGCGTAGAAAGACCCCCTCTTCAATTTCTTCAACACGAGGGGGTGGCCTTCTGTCACATATAACTTGCGTAACGTTTTATATACAACGGTCTTTTTATATCATGTGAGGTATTTTCCCTTTTTTATGGGGCAGGTGTGTGCGTTCCTTCCCTTTTGTAACAGTCACAAGTGCACAAAAGGATAAAATAACATCATGGGAGAAAAAGTTACACGAGGGCATAAAAAGAGAAAAAAAAAAAAAAAAAACGCGTCAATGGTGTACCTTGCAATAAGCTTTATTTATTGTATGCATACAAATGTATGCCTATATGCTCCCTCTATATGCGTGCTACGGTACGTAGGCTTGGGGACCCCCACAAATTTCCCCACATCAAGTGACAAAGCGGCGAATACATTTTCACACGCTGCTGCGAACATACCAGTGAGAACAAAAAAATCCCCATTTTGGGGGAAAAAATTTCGACTAGCCATTTGGAGAATAAAAAAAAAATAAAACTAAAAAAAAAAAATATGAACCATTCAGGCAAATTCGCGCTTTTTTTTTTGTTTGTTCTTTTCAGTCCTGGCGAAAGAGGACGAACTCACTGAAAGGGCTATATGTCCCAGTTTGCTCCTTTTGCTTTAAGTTCGTGAAAATAAGGTATTGCCATATTTCTCTGTACAAGTATTCCGTTTTGTTTTTACATTTGACCCTTTTATTTTGGTCATATCGAAGGTAAATGAGCAATTTTTCGCTGCGAATTAATTTAAATAGGGGGTCCAGATTGTGGCACAGCTTCTGGTTAGTGTTGTAGAGCATGGTCTTGTTCTTCTTGGCGTTATTCACACTGACGTCGCTTTCGTACAGAATTAGATTGTCCTCATCAAGGCCTTGGCTGTTTATCTGGCTGGTTAGGTGACTCCTGAGTGGTTGGGACAGGGAGGGATCATCTGGTGACCCGCTCTGCATTGGTGTGTCCTGCGCGAGCCGCTCGTTCCAGTGCAAGTAATACAAACAAAGCACATTCCAGAAGAGCTTCCTCACCATGTACATGAAAAAAAAGTCGTAAAAGTATTTCCTCTTGAATGTTTCAATTTTGTTTATATCATGCGTTAAATAGTAGATAAAATTTTTTTGCTTTATTTCTTCCTCAGTGTATTTTAAATTCGCGTAACTTATGTAATGATCGGATAGAGTTTCTTCGTCGTTAAGTTGGACATCGGACGGCCCATCGACTGCTTCGTCCATTTCGGACAGGTGTGTACCAGGGGGCCTCTTAAAAGTGTGCATTCGTTTCGCACGCCTTCCCTTACACCCTCTTTTTATGTTCTTATTTCCCCCCTCTGCTTCGCCTTCTTGTCCGCTTATGTGTCCTTCTGCGAAGTTGGGCTTCTCACCCCCTTTGGTGATTTCCTTTTTCATCTGTCCTACTGTTTCGCTTGGCTGATTAGAAGTGATGACTTCGCCATTTGAGACACATTTTTTTTTGTTCTTCAATTGGGGCAGGCTATCACATTGAGGAGTATTTATGCCTGTTGCCTCTTCCCCTTCGTTTAAAGCGAGAGCTTCACCAAGCAGAGATGCCTTTTCATTCCCTTCGATTAGCTGACTAGAAAAAGTCTTGTCCTTGTTGAGCAGTTCATTTTTTTCTTTATCAGCGTCAATGCACATAACAACCTGTGTGGTGCAGGCATTCCCTTGGTTGCTTTTCGCCACCACGGTGCTGTACTCCTCCATCACACGTTCTACCTCTAACACCTTGTCATTGAAGAATGTGTTCAAGTTGTACAAAACGGAGTTCATTATTTCTTCTATATTTTTTTTAACAAATTGAAAATTGGCTAGCTGGTTACTATGTATGTACTTATGTGTTTTTTTTTTTAATTTTTTTTTTTTTTCTTCTTCTTTCTCCCTGTCCCCTTTGTATTTATGTACAACTTGCTCGAGGGTAATCCTGTTCGCGCCTTCTACCTCTTCTTCCATTTTTGCCTGCACATTTTCTTCGCCACTGTTCATGGTTGTCTCTCCTGGGCCATCTCCTCTGCTGTCTTCACTTCGATCCATTTGTTCCCCCTCCTCTGTGTAAATGTCGATCAAGTCGCTCTCTTCTGTGCCTGTCGCGGGAAGGGAGGCATTACCAAGTGGGACACACTTATGTACCCATGTAAGGAGGGTGAAAAGCATGGGGCGCTGCTCCTCCTTATCCTTGTCGGCATTCCCCCTACCTTGGAAGTAGCCCTGGTACTTGTCCACCAGGAAGGACATGTATATCAGCTCATGAAGTTTGTAATAAGTAACAAAGTTGAATGTTGTGAGATGTTTTTTTTTTTTCTCTTTTCCTTTTTGTATGTTATTTAGAACCTGCTGCATTAGGGAGTCGTAGTAGATTTGCTTTTCCCTCTTCTGCTCCTCCAAAGCGAGTCGCTTTGCTTCTGCCGCGGTGGGTTGCTCTTTTTCGTGCTGAGCGGCAGCGCCCTTCCTTCCCATTCCACTTTTGCCTTTTCTTCCCGGCGAAGACTTCTTCATGGTGCCACTACTATTCGTATTCTGGTCGTCGTGGTTGCCTTTTCCCTTTTCAGTTACTTCGACTTGCTTGGAAGACTCCAGCTGTTCATCGTTCTCTTCGCTGTTAGCACGGTTCGCTTCCAACAGATGCTGCACGGCGTTGGGGGCTTCACCATCTCGTGTCTTCACATTGGTGCTGTCCACCTGAACTTTCCCCTCCCGATCTATCGACGTGGCTTCAGTGCAAAAGTTGGACCTGCCCCAAATTTCATCCTCCCACACGTAATTCATTTTTTCATTTCTCTGTTTATTTTTCTTGTCTCTTTGAATTTGTTTTTTTAAATTGTCTTTTTCGATTTGTTCATTTTTTTTTTCCTTCTCCTTTGCCTTTTTGAGTCCTTCTTCGTAGCTTCGTATGTGGCTACGCTTTCCTGTGAGAGGGGGGGAAAAAAGTGTCACGCGTAGAAAAAAGAAGGGGGACGCTTCAGCTAAGGTGCTTTTCTCTCCCCCCTTGGGGATAAATGGAACAGAGAGGGGGAGCGACTCCCCTGTTGGTTTCATTGGGTTTTCCATTTTTTTCGTTTTGTCCACTGCGACATTACCTATGTACACGACGACGGGGACGTAGAAGCATCTGTTCGTTTTTTTGGAGGTCAAGGATATCAGATCGTCGGCGGTGATCTCGCGGGTGCTGCGGGAGAGGCAAGGGGGAGGGGGGGTTCACAGAATGGATTCGCAAAATGCGTTCACACAAAGAGGAGTAACGCAGATGAGTTTATTTCTCGTGGACTTACTCCCTCTCGTTTTTTTTGTTCAGAAAAAACTCCTCGAACATGCATTCTATGGTGTGTCTGCGGGGGGGGGAAGAAGCTCATAAAGTGCACTGGGTAAGGACGGAAGCTGAAATGTGATGAGACGAGATGAGGCAACCTCCACACAGCTTACTCGCTTATCGGGATGTGATTTAAACGGCAATACTGGGCTAAGTCCTTTTCTGTGAACGATGTGCCAAACCTTTTGAGGCAAGGAAAGGTGTGCAGGGGTGAGGAGCGGTGTGCAAATACTCAATCACGTATGTTTTTTTTTTTTTTTTTTTTTTTTTTTTTTTTCCCTTTTTTTTTTTTTTTTTTTTTTTTTTTTTGTCCCACTTGACTTTTCCGATCTGATCGGCTATTGTCACTTACAGGCGACAGCGCATGCACCGTACAAATTGGGAAGACATTTTTATTTTATTTATTTATTTAATATTCTGTCTCTACACCTTACCTTTTGACGACCCGAATGAACTCCTCGCAGTCACTCCTCGTTATTTCGCATTCTGTCCTGAGCGGGTTGAGGAATATATGAAGTGGCATCACTACTCAGTTGCAACAAAAAAAAAAAAATGGGTACGACAATTTGCCCCCGCTTTATCCGTTACAACCAAGTGAGGGGATCACCTCAGTTCCCCCCGCCAAAAAAAAACACATCCACTTTTACGAATCATACTGCACTATTTTTTGTTCCTTTATCCGGGTGTAATCCTTTTCCCTTTTTGTTGTTCCACTCATCATGGGGTGTTTTTTTTTTTTTTTTTCTGTCCCCTTCAAGTGTGTCACACACTCGTTGAGGACGGAAACGCACAGTGGCACATTAAGTGGTACACTACATTAGGCACATCACGTGTACATGTGCCTATGTTAATAATTTAATGGCAATTGGTTAAACTGTTCCCTTTCTCTTATCCAACACTCGTTTGGAAGGACAGAGAAAAAAAAAAAATGGTAATAAAGTATACAGAGGTGTCTTTTCTTCCAATTTAACAAATGCACTCGCAGGTTTGAAAAAAAAAAAAAAAAAAAAAAAAAAGGACACACCTATACGATGGGTCTTCAAAAATGGACAGAAAAAAAAAAGAAAAAAAAAAAAAACAGATTGACAATGGTATACAAATTTAAAGAGAATTTAATATATTTAAAATAACGCACGCTTCGCTTCACTTCGCAGCATACGTCGCGTATATGGCGAAACATAGCATAACAAAAAAAAATAAAAAAGACAAAACGGGGGACAATCCACTCCTGTCTTGACCCCCTAACGGGTGCTTAACTCGCGTCATCTCTTCTTGTCCTACGGGATGGTGCTATTCATTCTGTAGGAAGGGCAGCAAGTGGGAAGGAATGCAGGATGAGTGGCCGAATGGGGCAGTCAACATGGTTGGGTTTGACACATGAAGCGGCCTTACCACCTCGCTGAGTGAACAGCATCTCCCTTGCGAGGTAAGCTTGGCAACTGCCCGCCATACGTTCGCGCCTTACCTCCAGGTTAAGGTAAAAATTCAAGTAGACGCAGTTCTTCGGATTAATGGCCGTTTTCGTATCCGAGTTGCATTTATTAAAAATGTCGCAGGAGAAGCAGGGGAAGTTGCTAAAGTAGTTTTTCTTCTCATTATTATAATAATAAATTATTTCCTCGTCGTTATTATTTTTGTAAATTTTAATTCGCTCCTCATACAGCAAAGTCTTTATTACTCTATATATGTCGTTGTCGGAGAAGTAGCCGATACTGCTGTTGAGGTTTTTTATGTAATTAATGACAGACAGGACATTCGAGTTGTTGTTGTTGTACAAGTAAAAACAAATGTTCTCCCGTATGTAGTCCACCACCTTTTTGTTGAATTCTCCGTCAGTGTAAAAGGAGCCTCCTATGACCTGCACGATGGAATGGGATGGAAATAAAAAACAGTGATAGAGCCAGCAACGTAGTGACGGAGAAAAGGCCAAACGGCGCTGTAGGACTCGTTTTTGTTACTACGAATAGGGTCACTCTTCGGACGGTCAGTTGGACCCCCTCGCATTCACCACTCAATTCGATTACCTTTTCTGAGGCCTCTAAATCGTACAATATGTACATTTTGCGATTTTTCACGTGAATGTTATTTACCTGAAGGGGATAAGAAAACGTGCGCATTTACCTGAACGGTTCATATTTTTTTTTTTTTTTTTGTTTTTCCCTGCCTCTTACCTGCTTTATCAGTTTACACTCGCACAACAGCTTGACGCCCTTCTGAACTTGGTGAATCTGAAAAAAAAAAAAAGGTGGACAGAATAAAAATGAGTGTGTGTGTCTCCTCCCCCGTTACATGCATATGCACAACATGGACGAGATATTTTGAACAGCTAAAAAGGTGTTCTTTATACACAAGCTGTCTCGTTCAGGCAATGTGGCTAGGTGTATATTTTTTTTTTTTTTTCTAAAATTATGACCAGGTCAGGTAAAAAAATAATATATCTTACTAGTAATTTGGTTTGCTTCCTCAGGTCAGCTGTCCAAATTCCATTATTCTGGCTATTTTCCACTTTGGTAAAAATTAAAAAATCAATGTCGCTCAGCTCTTTCAATTTGCTGGTGACTTCTTCACTTCGCATCCTCGTTATGATTGTGTTGTTTTCATTCTTTATCGCACAGGCTCTTGCATTTTCGAGGATGTTGAGCGCGTACACAATGTCACTTCTCCGTAGCTTTACATTTTTTTTCTTTTCATATATTTCTTCCAGATTTTCTATGTTGATGAAGTCTTTGTGGTCTAGTCCTGCATGTGGTGGGGGAACAAATGGAAGGCACGTCGTGAGTATAGCTGTGATCGGGAGTGACATGACTGGTTGGGCACTCAATGAAATGCTCCCTCGCTGAGAACACCCTTGCCTTGCACGCTTGCCCCAACGTGCGCAAATATTATACAACACAACCCCCGCACAGTTGCACACTGTACCTATTTTGTAGATATCCTTGACTAGCTGCCTATTGTTTGCGTTCATTTTTTCCTCCGGTAATGTTGACTTATGGACTTCCTACCAGCTTTCCCCTGGGGGGATCGCAAAAGGGAAAGAGGGCGAGAGGAGGATTGGAAGTTCGACACAGAGTTGTACATTGTGCCATATTTTTTCATTTCTGAATGAGGAAAAAAATCAAATAAAAAAATGAGCAAAATTCTCCTTGTCGGTTAAACGTGGCTCCAAAAAAAAAAAAAAAAAAAAAAAAAAAGGACGAGTTCCACGTGAAAAAGGGAAAACGCCACGGGTGCGAAACGGGAACCGTCATTACTGCTATTAAAAGAACAGTAATGTTGAAAAAAAATTTCACAACACTGTTTACAAATGGTTTTTTTTTTTTTTTCCTTCCTTTTTTCCATTTCCCTCTCTTTGTCAATTAAGTGATACCACGTGGTGTATACATATATTACGATATGTATCACGCGTTTCTCCATTAGTATATATATAGAGGACCCCTCCTTCGAGGCAACTTACACAGATGGCCGATCGTGCGCATTCGCACCAAGTGCCCTTAAAGTGATGAGAAAACATTGAGACGTCGCTTTACCGTTGTTACCATTTTTTCGTGTTCCTTTATCGAGCAAACTGTACTGTGAAAGGAGAGTGCATTTTAGAAAAAGGGGACGGACGAGACGTACACGTAAATTGAACGAAGTGAACGTCGGCTCCCTACAACTACTTGTGAGGACATGAAAAGAGATCACACGGGGAAGAGAGGAACGGGTCCAGACCAGCAGTGAATAATACACTACATCGTCCATGAGTGCCATCCCCCCTTTTACCAAACAATGGATCACGATACCAAGGATGAAAGCAACGTTAATAATTTCCTATCCCAACTGAACACTCTAAACAAGGTACGTCTCTCTTTTGTGGATGGTGTCGCGGTGGGTGTGTCCCACGTAGGCGCACGCTCGAATACGTGAGCGTTGTGACATACCTGTGTCTGTGTGTGGATTCATCAGAGTGGGGATCCTCCTTACAATGGGCGACGTGGTTTGAGTGCCTCGCCATAAAGCGCTTCATAATGGAACCCTCCTTCCGCCATTCACTCTTCACCGTGTACTCCTTCCCCACCGAGCAGATAATAAGCTCCTTCAAGGAGACCTGCAAGATCTCGTCCTACTGCTTCGATAAATGCGTGAGCTATCCAGGTAAGCCGTAAGGAAAAAAAGAACAAAAAAAAATGAAAAAAAATGACTGAACGTATAAAACGCAATGACAGACGTGGCAACGCGTCGCATTCACTAGCGGCGACAAGGGGGACCAATAAGTGGACCATCCCACCGTGTCACACGACCGACGGGGGAAACAACCCTCTCCCCACACGTGACTTTATCTCGCCCCGTCTCTTTACCCCTTCTCAGAAAAAAGCCTGAGCAACACGAATAAAAAGTGCATCTGGAATTGCACACAGAGATATTTAGAGTGCGACTACTTCATAAAAAATCGGTCGAAGGATAATTCGGGGTCGTCAAATATGAACCTACTGGAGGGGGTTATGAACTCGGCCAAGTTGAGAAGAGCGAGCGACAAGTCGAGCTCATTGTAAAGAGGATTATATAAAACGGGGGGGGGATCATGTGAGAAGTGGCTGGCCAAGCACAGTGGAGCGGTGTTGCGGTTATTGGAAGCAACTGGGGGGACGTTTCTCTTCACCGCCCTTTTTGACCGCTCTTTGTGGTGGCCCCTTTTGACCGCCCTTTTTTTTCCAGCCTTGGTGAGGGTTTAGGATGGAGCAGAAGGGCCACTTCAAGGAGCCCTTTCTCTACGTGGAGGTGAAGGACGCGCAGGAGGAAAAGCGTCAACTGTACTTTTGCTTTGTGGATAAATGCTTCGACCACCTTTTGCGACAAAGCGATGAGTACATCCTAGCGACAGTGAAGAGAAACGGGTCGTTGACTTCGTTTTTCTTTTCACATTTGTTAAGTCCAATTAGAAGTTACGACTTGCCGTTCGACCGACCGGAGGAGGAAAAGGAGACACATAGGCAGCGTTCCCGATTCGATAAGCACATTTTTGACCTGTACATAAAATTGGTCAAAATTTACCTGAACAAAGACAGGCGAGAAACGAGTACAATAAAATCGACTTTCATAAAAATTCACGTCTTTATGGATATCATGATGATGTTCCACAGATCCAAAAAGAGAAAAAAGGAAATAAAAAACTTGTTAAAGGAGGCATACAGAGTGAACAAAATTAATTTTTTGAACATAAATAAATATTTGTCCTTCCTGTACGAGGAGGTGAAGGCTGTGAAGGATCAGATCGGACGCTATTCACATAACAAGGGAAATTTACAAAACCTCCTGTACAAAATTAACGAGTTCATAATTGCTGTCCTTTGTTTCGTAAATTTTTTTCACCCTTTTAATTATTTTGACCGTAACGAGAATAAACAAACGAATGATTTGATTCTGCTGAGGTTGATGTTTTATCGTGGTGTGGACGTGGGCTCCTTTTCTCTGTCCACTTCAGCCCCGGAGATTCTCAAGCGCGAGGAGGGCTCCACGGGCAGTTCCTTCCTCCACTTGGTGGTGCACACCTACTTCGACATGGTACGCGAAGAGGGAGTGCGTCACGGCCTTTGACTTGGCACTGCGTTACAAACATGAGACGACGTCGCCCTCGCGAGCACAGTAACCCACGACAACATCACCCACGCGAGCAATTCACCCCTTCACTGATTTTCCTTCCCCCCTCGCCTCTTCAGATTCACCACGTATATGAAGACACGCTGAAGGAGCGCGCGCGGAAGGACCTACTCTACCTGCGGCACCTGTTCGCACAAGTACTAACCATGATGGTGAAGTACCTCCTCCTGTACGGAAACGAAAAGAACAAGCTCATAGTCGTCTCCATCATCATCGATATGCTAAAACAAACAAGTGAAAAAATGAACCTTTTGTATTTTTTACGAAACGACATGCAAATGTGCAACTGGAGATTTCTTCACACATTTGTCCTGAAGGATAAACTCGATGTGGACTTTTATTTTTACCTGAACGAAGTTTTAAAAGTGAATCACAAAAAGGCAGTGAATAAAATGTGTGAAATGAAATATCAACACGAGATCGAGCGGGTCATGGAGATCACCAACGTGAACGACGTCGGTGCTGTGCTCAAGGTGCTAAGGAGGAACAACTTTGACTTTTGTAAAGCCGTGGAGGAGGTCCTGGCCACGGGGGTTGCACCCGCAACGGGCAGCGACGGTCCAAGCGATGGTCGGAGCGGTGATGGTCGAAGCGCAGACGGCATAAGTGGGGACGGCGTAAGCGGGGATGATGCAAGTGCAGATGATGGACGTAGCGACGCGCACCGTAGCCATGGTGGAAGCAGCCTTGGGCGCCGCGCCAACAACGTGGAGGTGGACCGCTTCCAACACACCAAACCACGCGCAGCTGCAAAGGGCAGGCAGAGGAATATCCTCGACGTGCTGCGCGAACGCACACGGGTGGAAAAGCCCCACAAAAGGAAAAGCAGCAAAGGGAGATATACCAATGATAACCTGGGGGAAGAAAATAAAAATAAAATTTTCGACCTACTGGATAGGTCGAGCAGTTGTGATGACTCTTCGGGGGATGGCTCGCTGGGAAAACTTGAGAATGATGTGTTGCCCTACACGTCGTACAGGAGGAGTCGTGAAGACGGCAGCGCCGGCAGTGATGGGGGTCTCCCACGTGGTGTTGCTAATCGTCCGGGTGGTGCTGATCGTCGCGGTGTTGCTGGGCGAGGCGGTGCTGCTAACTCGCGCGGGCGTGGCAAGCGAGGAGAAGGAATGTTTAGCCGAGGCAGACCACCCCGGCAGCAACATGGCACTAGGACTCCTGACGGTGAAGACGGCGCGCCAAAGGGCGATGGGTGTTCCGACGGAGGTAAAAAAAAAAAAGCTCTCCTTCTTCATCACACGCGCCGGTTTTTGTGTGCCTTATACAAATGACCCTTTTCTCCCTTCCTTCCTCCCCCGTAGCAAACAGGAGCAAGCGGTATTACATGAAGAAGACGACCAACAAGGGAAAGTCCCACAGGCGCCAGTAAGAAAGGAGAAGAAATGGAAGAGGGGCCGCGGTTTCCTAATTAGACCGTTGAATTGTGTAGCTTGTCGGGAGAGCGCCATCATAGCCCCAATCAGATCCACCCCGTGATCCTCACTTCCATCCTCATTTGAAAGACCCACCACTCACGTTCCTTTCCCCCCCCCCCCCCCCCCCCCCCCCCCCCCCCCCCCCTCGCACAGATACGACAGGAAGATGAGCCGAGGAATGCTGTGACCAGCAAAGTTGCATTAACATGTCTAGCCATTTTATATATTTTTTTAATTTTGCAAAAAAAAAAAAAAAAAAAAAAAAAAAAAAAAAGACAAAAATGTTTAAAACATCTTTTCATTGTAGCACATTGCCGTTTTTTCATTTCTGCTTCCTTCGCATGAAGAGTGGGTCAGCAGAAGGGGGGAAAGGGAGAATGTGTTGAAAGTGATTAATTTTGAATTAGTTGTGACTTTTTTCGTGGGGCAGTATGTCCTGAATGTGGGCACCTGTTTTGTCCTGTTTTCTTTTAGCGGAGCGACATCAGTAGGAGGCAGACTCTCCCTATGGAGCGTAGCCTCTCCCGGTCGATTCACGCTTTCTGTGATGGACGAAGTGAAACAGAGACAGGGTACCCCCTGTGGGTGCATTTCACCGTTTCGAATGGGGCACATTCCCTGGGCAGTTATTCCATGCGACGCTATGTTACTGCGTTGTAAAGTCGATAAAAAAAAAAAAAAATTCTTCAAATTTGCTCCAAACCGAGCCAACCGTTTCTGTGTGTACACAATATGTGTTGGAGGTAGGTAGGCAAAAAGGATAAGACACGGTGGAGTAATCAGCTTCGTGTGAAGTGTGTGCATGTATATTGCATGAGCCCAATCGATATATGCACGCAAAAGGGGGTAGTGTGAGGAGTCGTTGACATCACTCCTGCGCGGGAGTGTCTCCAGTGCGTAACAAGTTAATATGCCTCTTGAAGGTGATGTTGTTTTGACTGAGCTGCTCATTCTCTGTGAGTAAAATTTCGTAGGACGTTTGTATCTTCTGCAGTTCACGTTGATGCTTCTCCGTTATGTCCATGTAGTAGTTAATAAATTTTAGCAGTAGGATCCTCTCCTCGTAAAGGTCTTCAATTTCGTTATACAGCTTCACCGTGTCATTGCTCTCTAGCAGTTTTTTGCATTTGCCCATCATGCGTTCTTTATTTTTCTCCCCCCATTTATTATCTTCTCGTAACGTTTTATTTATTAAATCGAAATTTTCTTTGAAGAAAGAATTTTCATTCCTGTCATGGCAGGTTGAGGGGACATCCCATTCACTCGGCACTTGACCTTCCACCTGACTCGCTGAGCTGGTGAGGCAACCTCTTAGCAGCCTTGCCTTGGCGCTTTTAACTTTTCTTCCCGCATCGACCCCGTCTGAGCTTCCCCATTTTGCACTTGTTACCCGGTCGGCCGCTTCCGCCGCCGCCGCCGCACCCACGTCTGCTTCCTCGGAGTAGGTGATGTTGCTCGTTCTCTTCAAGAGCGACTTGGAAGTTTTAATAAAAGCATTCGATACTTTGTCGTAGCTTCTGTGAATGTATGACTGCAACATGGTTGTGTTAAGCGTCATGTTGTTGCTGCTGCTGTTTTTTTTTTTTTTTTTTTTCTCTTTGTCTAGCTCCTCTTTTTTTACAGATTCGCTAGTGGAGCTGTGCCGGGGGGACACAAAATTGTTGTCGTCGCTTTCGTACAGCTTGTGAAATTCGACGTCTCGCTGGGTGGTGATGGTCTCACTCTTCCCTTGGCTCTTCTTGTGGTCGGTCAGCTGGTCATCCGTCAGGCTGCTCTCCCTTTTGTGGTTTCCCTCCCTGATGTCGTCCCCCCAATGGGTACTTCCCTTCCGCCCTTTTTGTGTCTGCTGAGCTTGCGCGTCCTCAACGGTGGCACCCTCAACCGTATCGACGTCCGTGTGCATCTCCCCCACTTGTAGTGCGACTCCCTTTTCGGTCGTTGTCACTTCCTCCCCCTCTTCACTGTGTGCACCACCCCCCGTTTTCAGCGTTGCGTCAGGGACGCAGTTGTTCTCGTTGCTTAGCCCCCGTTTAATATTTGTCGAGTCCATTTTTTTTCTCAAGCATGAACGGCGGCGAGCAGGCAACGGTGTTGCAACTGCAGAGGAACAATTTAATAACGAGGGAAACACTCGAACAAGGCTGGAACATAAAAAGTTGTCCTCCCAAAAAAAAAAAAAAAAAAAAAAAAAAAAAAAAAAAAAAAAAAAAAACAAGTATGCCTACTTTGCGTACAATTAAAACAAAAAGAGTGACACGTGGTACAAATCCAAAATAACAACGGAAATTAAAAGTCTGCGAAAAAAATTGAGGAGCACTGTGTTGCCAATTGCAAGCACAAGTCAGGCAGGCAGGAAAAGCCCTGCTGTGCGCACAAATCAGATACGACGACATGCGACGTGGTGTGGTATGCACTGTTGGGTAAATGTGTTTTGCCCTCCTGCACGCTTAAAAAGGAAATTACATGCTTGTTAAAAAAAAAAAAAAAAAAAAAAAAGTGGTTAAAAAAAGTGCGGCACACGGGGAAATTACACAATTGGTGTATTCCCCTTCTATCCCCAATTGGTATTTTTTTTATTTTATTTTTTTTCATTTTCAAAACGGGCGTAACGTGGAACTCAAGAGACACTTTTTATTTTCCCTTTTAAGGATTACAATGCAGAGTTTGTAAAAAGGGGGAAGGTGCGGAGGTTCATTAAGGATGGGTTAAAAAAAAAAAAAAAAAAAAAAAAAACTACAACGGGCCGCGTTGTAGCGTACAAGTCTGTGACGTACGACGCGGTGCTGCGCCGCTCCTCTCTGCGCGCGCCTCACAGCGCTAACCGGTGGCCGTAAAAAAAGTAGCCACAGGTCACGCCCAAAATGATACTTAAAAATATGTACACGTTGAAAGTCATAACGATAAGCATCAGCGCAAAGTCAATTGTGTAATTAAGAAAAGACAACCACCCATACATGGCACTTTTGCATGAAAAGATTATGCTTAACATGCCCATCTGGGTCTTCAATTCATTTGAATGTTCCTTAAAAGCTTTTTTCTTCAACACTTTAACATACACAGATAGGAAGCCCAACAAAATGCACACAATGTTGCAGAGGATAAATTCGTACTCATTCTTCACTTGCAAAAAATCAAATAAAAATTTTATATTTATATCGTTTGAAAAATACATAGGCAATGGATTGCCATCTTTGCTTTTGCCGCTATTGCAACATTTGCTTTCAATTTGTCTCGACAGGAGGGCATAAACAAGGGGAAGAATGAGACACCACGTGTTGTGTGTTTTCATCTTCATTTTCACGTTTGATTAAAGTTGCGTTTGTTCCTCTTTTGTGTGTATTCTTCACGGATAGGTGATTCTTCTCCGCGGTGTCTACCTGTTTAGAAGGGTTAATCTGTTTTGTTGTCTTGATTATGCTTAACTGCGTAGGGTCCGTGATGACGGGAGGGGAATGCTGTAGGCGTTTTTTTTTTTTTTTTGTTTTTTTTGTTCTGAGTGCAAAACTAGCTGACCTGTTCAGGTAATATATTATATTTGAGCAACGTGCTTTAGTTTTACTTATTCGACAAATGTAATTGTGCAGTTGGGAGAAGCATCCCCTGGGGTTGCCATAAAATACTTGTGTAGATTCGCTGTCACCACTTGAACGGGTGTTCTCTTCATGGGTTGTTTTTCTTAGAAGGGTATCCCTTTTGACACGCACAAAATGTGTGAACTTTTTTTTTTTGACTAGCTAATTTGATTGGCTACTTTGGCTCCTTATTTTGGCTAGTTGCCTGTCCAATCTATTAATTAATTCGAGAGATCAACTTCGCTCTTGGGGATGAGACCATTCTCCCGAGCGATCCTAATTTTATCGTACAGTTGTTTGCGTTGTTTCTTCGAAAGTGGGTGAAAAAAAAAAAAAATAATATATATACATTTATGAAGATATGGTCTGTTGTTAGCAGGCGTTACATGGGAACGACTGCAGTGGCATTCACACTTCTCAATTCCTTGCGGAATGCATCCAACATCGCTGTGTTCATGCTTCACTCGCACTTACTTCCTTCCTCACGTAGTGCTTGTACGAGTAATGTACCGCGTCGTTCCACATGTGAAAGAAGGAGTATCCTGCGGGGGGAGAAGGGCGTGCATGAGGGGGGACTCGCTTTATATACTTATTGTTGTTACATTAAGGCCGCAACATCATCACAGCTACATTATAACAAATATGTTATCGCTGCTCATTAGAATTGCAAATCTAACCCAGATATATGGTCACGCCCACGAGGGAATACGCCGTAGTGGTATGCAGAAAGGTGTACAGCTTTTCCTTCTTCACGTAAAAGGCGTAGTAGTTCAGTTTAAAAAATTTGAAGAACTCGAACTTCACCCCCATAGTATGCGCCACGTGTGCTACGCCGTATGGGCCTCTAGGCAAATAGGAGAGGGGGAGTTTATACACAAGTGTTCCTCTCGGCGTTTCTCTGCATTCGCATCGTGCGGTCAGTGTGATTGAGATTGCGATTGGGATGCCTTAGGGTTCGAGATTCAGATTGGGATCGTGATTTCACATTGTAGCTTTTTTTTTTTTTTCGTGGGATGCCAACTGTAAGCAGTTGCTGCAACAGTTGCGACTTCTTCAGCGGGTAAATTTCGCGCAAGGGTATTTCCCCCTCCGGGGAGGGTTCATTCGGTTAGGGGCGCGGTGCGACGCATACATAATTGCACCCCAGGAGGGGGGGAAAAAAAAAAAAGGGGGAAGCGCATTGCGCTGGCGAAAAGTATAATAAATGGAGCGGAAAAAAAAAACAAGCACGCAATTGTATAAATACTTGTCGTTAACGCAAATGGTTACACGGTTGAAGTTATGACACGATGGCGCTTGTAGCACCCTTGCGGGAGGAGACGCATAGTTCGGCGGGACGGCCACACAATGTTGTGGCGTCTTGCTAATACGTGTGCGGGACGTTCGGGTCAGGGTAAAATCGGTAGCATTCGGTAAGTCCCCTCCGATGTAAAGTATTAGGTTGGTGCTCCACTAGATCATAAATCTGTTCCGCCAAAGGGGCAGTACCCGATTCATTAAACTTAATAAAATTCAACTCCTTCTCGTACAGCCACCGATTTGCCCATAGGTCCAAAATCTGCAAAGGCTTCTTCCGTTCATCTTTCACTTGTTCCTTTGTGTCAATTATAATGTCTTCAATTTTGAGAATGGTAAGCCAGTGTTTGATTCGAAGGAACCTACTTGACCTCCTGACCTTTTTATAGCGAAAGCTTAAAATTTCTTTACTTAAGGTTATTTGCTCTATAGTGGCTTTCACTCTGCAGTAGGGCACTGTGGGCTTTCCAATGATGGTAAAATCTTTTGACCCCACGAGGAGGACTGTGCCGAAGTATACCACATCTCCTGCTTTCCTGCGATGCATTTTTTCAGTCTGTACAATATCACCAATGGTTACCTTGTGTTCGTTTATAAAATTGGACTTAAAAATGCAAAACAGATTTTCTTTTCCTTTTTTGAGGAGGTGCTGGACTTCTTGGGGTGGTACCTCGTGGTAGGTCAATTCGAGTGTGGAGGCACCTTGCGGGACGGGATCAACCTCATAGGGGTGATTCATTTGATCTGGTTCGTCCAGCTTACCTACCTCCGCCTTCGCATTGCGCACGCGAGCCGGGTTACCATTTTTGGCCTTCCTTCCCCTGTTCAGTGTGCCATTCCTTTTTCCACTTTGCGGGGTGACCACCACATTGGGAACTGCTCCTTCGCGGTTATCACTCACCTGAGGGGGGGAAAAAAAAATCACACGACAGGTACGTAATTGTGTACGCCTACATACACGCAAGTGGGCGCCACTTCCGAATTCTTATCACGCCCCTGTGTGGCTCTCTTTCCCCGTCCATGTAAACATACACACAACTACTTGTTGTGTAAGTACCTGTTTCATGTGTGCCCCCCGGGAGGTATCCTCCCGCTGAGGGGAGACATAGCTGCTCTCCTCAGGACAGACTCCTTCCTTGCGTGTAAAACGAGTGTAGGGTAAATTCTTGTGTAAAATAAAAATGCATGAACTTTTGTTCATGGGGAGAAGGCAATGCAAATTCTTCCACTTCCTAGCTATGGTCACTTTTTTCCTGTAATTTTTTGTTGTGCTTCTCCATCGTATCTTTAAATCCTTGTAGGTTATGAAATTGTTGAGGTTTTTTTTTTTTTCTTCATTTGGGTGTACTGGGTAGAGGGGCGGGTTGATTTTCCTCTTCCGGTGCTTCCCCAGCATCAGTTCCTGTGGAGAGGGGGGGGTGCGTGAGCGTTAATATGTGTGCATGGGCTAACCCAAGCGCGGTGTTTTTTTTTTTTTTTTTTTTTTTTTTTTTTCCAACATACTATTTTGTGCCCCTCCTGTCTGCGGCAGGGGTAGTAGGTCATGCATCGACTCGCTGAAGGTTACGGGGTCGGGGGTGGCAATGTACACGAGCATTCACATGGTCGCATGTTACACGTGACACGCTGGACGTCGCACGTTGGACAGGTCCAATGCGTCAGGCCAACTGCCACAGGACAGTTGCACGGGATACAACACTACACTTACTTGTGCAACCCTCAACCCTGGGGGAGATGCCAAAATGTGCACCACCCAACCACAGCATGTCCCACTGTCGACCAGCCAACCCGAGGAGGGTTCCCCGGGCGCGGTCCATCCTCAAACGTCTCAACACACAGATGCTATTTTTATGCTAAGCCTTCCTTTCCCTCCCTGTAAGGAGAAAGGACTCCCAATTAAAACAAATAAAAAAAAAAAAAATACACAAAACAATTTTGAACCATGTCAATAAGGGAAGAAGGTGTGGAGTTGCTTCCCAGTTGTGCCCTGATGTGCTGTGGTACGTGCCTTCGAATGCATTTCTTGCGTGGAGGCCGATCCTTTGGAGAAATGCGTGTGGGGCGGGCGGCATCACTTATGTGTAGTCCCGGTTAGCAACAAAAAAAAAAAAAAAAAAAAAAAAAAAAAAAAAAAAAAAAAAAAAAATTGGTTCCGCGCTGGGACACATTGTGGAACCCTCCAGCTGTGGCTAACTTCTCTTCTAAAACACGTCACACGTTCGAGCCTCTCCCCAGGATGGAGAAAAAGTTGAGGGCAGAAAAGGTGATACAAAAACAGAGGTGGGGCACGACTGCTCCGGGTAGGTGGCCCCCCCATCGCACAAGCCATTGCACTGTTGCGTTGGAACGAAAAAAAAAAAAAAAAAAAAAAAAAAAACTTCACAATGCACACGATTGTGTAAAGATACACATTTTTGCGACATCGTAGGTTGCTTCACTTTCCTCTTGTAGCGCTTTTCCCCGGGACGTGACTCCGCCTCGTTGCGTTCAGCTATATATGACGGTAAAGGAGATTTACGTGGGCAAACCCAGTCAACCGCTTAAGCGCCCCGCTTTGCCAGGCCCGCGCGCAAGCGCCTGTACTCGTTGGCCGCCCGCTCCATGCGAATGAGACCCCGCATGTCATCCTCGTAGTGCGCATTCTTAACGAAGAAGTCGTTGTCCAGTTGGGCTCCACCAAAGGGGTACTGCTTGCTACCCCCCGTGCCGTGCAGCTCCTTGACCATCTCAAGGGACTCGAGGATGAAAGGCTTGAGTGTGTCCAGTGTGTCTCTCTCGTACTGGTCGCTGGAAGAGTGCATCACAGTTCCAATCGAGTTTATGTGAATCATATTTTGAGGAGTGGACAACTGAAAGGGGTTGCTCACTTGTACGTTCGAATACTTATTACGAAAATTCTGTATGCACGACTTCCTTTTATAATCATACGACAAAAAGGTATAAAAGTTGTGACAAAAAATTTCAAACGTTAATTTAATATTATTGTCACTGCGGTACCTGTATATATATGCGGACTCAATTTCGTTAAGACATTTCATCATGCACTTTAATTTTTCTTTGTCTTCCTCCACTCTGTTATTTAAAAATTGGTCATAACTGGAGGGGTTGTAAATATTACTAACGATGTTGTTCATATTTTGAATGAAATGATAATTTTTTTCTTCTTCCTCTCCCAATTGAAGAATTCCTTTTTTTCTCTCCACGGGTATTATGTGAAACCTGACCCTCACGAAGTTGTCGTATTTTAATGCATACTTAATGTCGCTGGTGTATACAAAGTCGCAGTTACCACTCGCACCTATGGCTCCGTTCCCCTCATTTATCCGCCTGAACACGTCATACAGGATGGCAATTTTTTTTATTACATTTTTGTCCACGGTGTCTTCTTTCACCTCATCGAACATCCCCTGACTCTTCAACCTGCCCAGTAGCCGTTGCAGCCGGGCCTCTTCGCTCTGTTCTCTCATGTCGACTGATGGAGCAGCGGTGAGGCGGTTTGCCAGTTACGTTGGTTGGCAGCTACACCGCTTAACCGCTGTGTTGCTGTATCTTCTTCCCGCGGGGTGCCACAAGAGAGAATGCCCCGCTTTTTCTGCACAAGTGACAGCGTACCGCAAAAATGGGAAAAGACAAAACGCGGGAAAAAAAAACGCACATGCGAGGGTGACTAAACAACAAGCGACCCATTGAGAAGCAGAGATACTTTGTTCTGCTTCATTATGTTTTACGTAATGTGTTTTTTTTCGTTTCGCTGCATTATACGATTTACTCTTTTTTTTTTTTTTTTTTTTTTTTTTTAACGGTCACCGTTCAGCTGCTTGCCTGCACGCAGGTGTGCACCTCCTCCCACATGTTCGCGCGGCATACGAGAAAGAAATGGACAACAGGGGACGGTGTGCGGGGGGAACGCAGTTGGGCCAGACTGTCCTACCTAACTTGTGGTGCAACCGGGGCGCATGTCCTTCGGCGGAACACTCATGGTGATGTGTTTTACATGTGTGTTGGTGACCTCCGCTGTTACGCCACAGAATGGACTGCTTAAATTTTTGTTCATAAAAAATAGGTTAGTGAGCAATGTGCTACATTTTTTTTTTTTTTTTTTTTTTTTTTTTGTGTTTCTGCTCCAAAAGGAGGAAGTTGGTGGGGGGACAAATGTGGAGGGGCTCCTCCTTCAGAAGAAATTTGCGGCGGGACTCAAATGGGTAATTCATCGCGCACACAGCGGAGCGCAAAAAAAAAAAGGACAAACTTGAAAAAAAAAAAAAAAACAAAACTTTTAAAATGTCATTAAATTACAAACGCGTGGGGAGTGGCGACAGATTAACCTGTGACAACAAAAAAAAAAAAAAAAAAAAAAAAATGCATACCAGCACACGCGCTATGTGATGGGTATACAGCGAGCGTAGCTTCTTCAAAGTGAACAGTTGGCGGAGTGTTTGGTAAACCGCCTTTTTTTTAAGTGCTCTCCCGGGCATGTCATACAAAGAGAGGGCACAACATTACACGTAGTGCACGCAGCATCCTAGAGAGAAAACATTTTGTCTAGCTCGTTCACCATCTCGTTCATCATCCGGTCCACGTTGTCCTTTGCTGCTGTGTCGTTTTCTCCCCCCTCGTTGCAGGGCACCGCCAGCTTCAGCTTAAAATTGCGGTCAATGTGCTTTCCATTTTTTTTGAAGTGTAAATAAGCTCGAATAGCCTCGCTGCGATGAGTGAAGGAGAAGTGACCGACCCTTCTTTCACTCTGAGTCTGTTCCTCATTCTTGTTTAAGGAATACTGTTGAAAATTAAAATCGAGGAAGAACTTTAAAAATTCCTTTTGGTCTATGCACCTTTGCAGCAGGTCAACGTTGTGGGGATAGTTGTTCAGGTAAATTTCAATTACTCGATCCCTTTGTTCTGCCTCCTCCCCTTCCTCACGAACGTATGTGTGGTGATTTGTCTGACCAGACTGCTGTACAGAGGAATGCGTTCGCACAAAATCTTCATTTTGCGTTTTCATGTTTTGTAAATGGTTTCGTTCCATACGTGCTGCTCTCCTCTGTTGCGCATTTTTTTTTTTACGGCTGTTTTTCCCATTGCGGTAACTGCTGGCAGTGGGATCACCAGCCATTTCATCCTGTTGCCATTCTGCCTCATTGACTTTCCATTTCTTCTTTCCTTCCCCCTTGGCCATGTCCCTCTCTCGTGCTTCTAATTTTCTTTTGAAGAATAATTTCTCCTTTTGTGCTGCATCCAGTTTAGTCTTGTCCAGGTGGCGGTTCAGACTTAGGTTATTACTCCCTGTGGCATGTTTTTTTATTTTCGTCTTCTGCTGTGAAACGTATTGGTTATACTTATTCCTTAATTGTTCATTCATTAAAAATTCGTATGCACATTTGAGGGTGTTGAATTTGTCGCTGTGTGATGCAGTTGAAGTACTCCTTTCTGTTTCATTCTCTTTTGTACCACTTCCCTTGGAGCCTCCCTCCGCCTTATCGGGGTGCAAAACGAGCGCACATTTTAGGTACCTCTTTCTTATTAAATTTTTTATGTTGTCCTTT
>NW_012192584.1:184817-194145 GCF_000956335.1 Plasmodium fragile | reverse complement strand
AAACGCGTGGGGAGTGGCGACAGATTAACCTGTGACAACAAAAAAAAAAAAAAAAAAAAAAAAAATGCATACCAGCACACGCGCTATGTGATGGGTATACAGCGAGCGTAGCTTCTTCAAAGTGAACAGTTGGCGGAGTGTTTGGTAAACCGCCTTTTTTTTAAGTGCTCTCCCGGGCATGTCATACAAAGAGAGGGCACAACATTACACGTAGTGCACGCAGCATCCTAGAGAGAAAACATTTTGTCTAGCTCGTTCACCATCTCGTTCATCATCCGGTCCACGTTGTCCTTTGCTGCTGTGTCGTTTTCTCCCCCCTCGTTGCAGGGCACCGCCAGCTTCAGCTTAAAATTGCGGTCAATGTGCTTTCCATTTTTTTTGAAGTGTAAATAAGCTCGAATAGCCTCGCTGCGATGAGTGAAGGAGAAGTGACCGACCCTTCTTTCACTCTGAGTCTGTTCCTCATTCTTGTTTAAGGAATACTGTTGAAAATTAAAATCGAGGAAGAACTTTAAAAATTCCTTTTGGTCTATGCACCTTTGCAGCAGGTCAACGTTGTGGGGATAGTTGTTCAGGTAAATTTCAATTACTCGATCCCTTTGTTCTGCCTCCTCCCCTTCCTCACGAACGTATGTGTGGTGATTTGTCTGACCAGACTGCTGTACAGAGGAATGCGTTCGCACAAAATCTTCATTTTGCGTTTTCATGTTTTGTAAATGGTTTCGTTCCATACGTGCTGCTCTCCTCTGTTGCGCATTTTTTTTTTTACGGCTGTTTTTCCCATTGCGGTAACTGCTGGCAGTGGGATCACCAGCCATTTCATCCTGTTGCCATTCTGCCTCATTGACTTTCCATTTCTTCTTTCCTTCCCCCTTGGCCATGTCCCTCTCTCGTGCTTCTAATTTTCTTTTGAAGAATAATTTCTCCTTTTGTGCTGCATCCAGTTTAGTCTTGTCCAGGTGGCGGTTCAGACTTAGGTTATTACTCCCTGTGGCATGTTTTTTTATTTTCGTCTTCTGCTGTGAAACGTATTGGTTATACTTATTCCTTAATTGTTCATTCATTAAAAATTCGTATGCACATTTGAGGGTGTTGAATTTGTCGCTGTGTGATGCAGTTGAAGTACTCCTTTCTGTTTCATTCTCTTTTGTACCACTTCCCTTGGAGCCTCCCTCCGCCTTATCGGGGTGCAAAACGAGCGCACATTTTAGGTACCTCTTTCTTATTAAATTTTTTATGTTGTCCTTTGTTGCATCGTCGAAGGTCAAACCCAGGATTTGGTAAATGTCCCTCCCGACCAGCTCCTTGGGGATGAACGACTCGTCCATGGTTGCGGGGGACAAGCTACACGCTGCTCCGGCGACAAGTCTCCCCTTCTGTTGTACGAAGCAATATCCCGTTTAGCATTTCATCCCCCTCTACACACACACACACACGCACACAGGGCACCTTTCCCAATTCGCATGCCGACGGTGCTAAGCAGCTTAACCCCGGCGTAGGACCCCGAGTCACGTCAGCTATGGAGGGGTCTCTTTTTTTTATTTTTTTAATTTTATACTTCCCCTTTTTTATCTGCATTAGCTACTGCATGAAAGAGAATGAAGTGAGAAAGAAATAGATGCCCCTACTCTCATTGGGTTACGTACAAAAAAAATGTGGAAGAGGGAAGGCCAGTAAAACTTTTTGTGCTTCCTCTCGTGGTCTCTTCTCCTTTTAAGGATGGGCCAACTCAGCCGGTACACGTTGCCTCTTCGCCACACCCCCGTAAGAGGCAGCTACACCGCTAGGCGGGTGGCAGCTAAAGTACGAAAAAGGGACTAACCCAGCATTGTAACAAGTCAGGGGTGAGAACACAAAATAAAATAATGTTACGAAGCTAATATGCATGCGATCAACCCTCACAATTTGATCATTCAAAAATGGAAAGGTGAAGAAGAATAAAATGGAAAAAAAAAAAAAAAAAAAAAAAAAAAAAGTAACCCGGGTGGCATTTCCCCTTTCTCTTTTTCGCTCCACTCGTTAAACGCACCTGGCTCAATAAAACCCTCATCGTGCGGCGATACATTTTGTGTGTTATGTGTTGGCGGAGGGAGAAGCCACAAAGGGTGATCTCACTCTACACTGTGTTGCTGCTTCGACCAAGGGGAGTAGCGTACTTCAATATGAACCTTTTTTTTTTTTTTTTCCCCCTTCTGTGCGCACTTGGGAAGGAATTGCCCGTCCCCCGATTCTGCGCATAAGGCCGTTAAATAAATGTGTGTCCTCCAAACCGGTGCCTCAAACAAAAAAAAAAAACGGGGGGGTACAACAGGGCGGCGTGTACCCCATTGGTCGGTCCAGTAGAAAAAGCGGGGCGGGCAAGCTAATACACTTTAATTGATTGTATTCCTTGTCCCCCTCATGCGTAAATATATAAAATACATGTGGGCAGGGTATACTTCTGAGCCGGCCCAAAAAAAAGTAACACCCACATGGGTTTCACCGCAACGCGGCGGACAAAACGACTCCTGACCGGCAAACCCCGCCGCCGCTCGGTAAAGCCCCTGATCCATCAGCTGGTTGACTTTTTCACCGCTAAACTTCCTATAACCCCATAACAATATTAAAAAAAAAAAAAAAAAAAAAAAAAAAAAAAAAAAAAAACGCAAACGCAAACGCAAACGCAAGCTGACCTTGTGAGGATACGCGTAGCCGCTTCACCGCCGTGTAGAAGATTTCCCTCACAAAAAGAAAAAAAACTGCTGCCCACCATTTTGTGGTCACAGGGGGAATGCGAAAAACAGGGGAGTTTGACGAACCCCATCACATCGCACGCGCGGTCCTACGCAAATGACTTTATTCGTTTGACTTACGAATGAGTGTCCCCATGCATGTATGTGAGAAAAGGGAAACAGCTGCCACACGTTTTACCTCAACACGACGCAACGCCGTGAACGACTGCCGCAGAGGAGTAGCAGAAGTAAAACAGGGGAACAATCTGTTAGCGGCGGTGTTTAACAAATTAAATAAAAGCATTAATAAAAAAAAAAAAAAACACCTACATTAAGCTGCCTTGTGTTCCCGTGCAAGGAAAAAGAGAGGGGCTACATATTATGCTTAGCGCAAAAGGGATTAGAAGAAAGGACTTCAAAAAAAGGGGAAGGGGTGGAAGACTTTGCTCCTTGTTAATGTAGATTTAAAGCAGGAAAGGCCATTCCCCTTGAGGAGGTGCCGCTTCTGCAACGGGTTGTTACACGTGTTGTGGGAAGTCGTCGCCCCTGTATGTGTAAAGCTGCTGCTGGCTTCTCCCTCCCTTTTTTATTATTTCTTTCATACCACCATGCCGCGTCCAGCAGAGAGTGAAATGACGTTCGAGCTGAGCGTCGAGGCTCCCATGAAGGACGTGGATGAGGACAAGTTGAAGGTCATAGAAAAAGAGCAGAATGGAAATTACGAAGAAGATACAAACGATAATGACCACGGGAGGAGACTAAATGACGTATTGCTAGGGTTGCATTATCACAAAAAAAACGTAACCAATATTACTCTCCTTTCACTTATTAAAAATGCAACGATCGACTTTGTAGCTGATTTGGAAGAAGAGCTAACCAATTATCTTCAGGATGAAAAAAATGAATTCAATGAGCCATATGCGAAAAGTATAAGACTAAAGAGAGGGAAAATATTAGGCAGTTATAAAAATAACATGATGCTAAACAGCCACATAAATATTGACATTGGATTCGAATATGTGTTAGATACAACATTGGGCAGGAAATGCAAGTACAGGAGTCTACCACACTACCACAACCTCTTCATTATCCTCCTGAAGAATTATTTTTTCACCAAGAATTTTTTAACTATTTTGCATGAACAGAATTTATCTCACAGTGTGGATGTACGTGTTGGTGTAAAGACGTGGTTGAATAATTCAAAATCGATTTTAGTCCTCACAGTGCATAAAAGGGAGAAGCATGTTGGCAACATCCATGTGATTCTTTACCCTTCGAAGAAAGTCACCTCGAGTCTGTTACAGGTGTATAGAAAGTGGTATGCGGGTGCGGTGCACAAGACCCACACACAGATTGAGGAAAAAAATAATGCAGGCGAGGTCAAAGGGAAGAAAAAAAAAAATGGAAAAAACGCCAAGCATGATAAGGATAAGGGGACGGAAAAGGGAAGCACTGCACGCACAAACAAAGCGGGAGAAAAAACACATGCAGAGGAAGATCAAGTGAGGAAAAAAATACAAACCCTCTGCATTAGACGAACCATTGTGAAAAAATTTATACTTACCGAGTGTCATTTGATCGAGTGTGATAATTTAATAAAAAGGACCGTTGCCCAGGTAGATGCGTACAAGCAAGCTGTTAAATTGCTCAAGCTCTGGTGCCTCAACAAAAGGTTACTGCATACCTTCTCTACTCGTGATGAAAAGAGTGACGGTAAACTTAAGCAAGGACAAAATTGTAAAATTGAAAATTTCTTCCACTACACAGATGTGAACTCGTTTGCACTGGGACTGATCTGTAGCTACGTCTGTCATGAGCAGAACCTCCACAGATGCGATGCCTTCCTCATTTTTAAGAAGACCATAAGCTTTTTGAGCAGCATGAATTTGTGTGATCATGTATATGAATATAACAACGGAGTGTTTACCTCTTCGGAGAGGGGAAAGGGGACGTGTTCATCAACAGAGGGGCCACATATATTTATTATTAATTCATTATATGACCCGTTCGAGTCCATTTTTTGCTCCCTCACTGAACTGATTGAGGAGGCGAAGAAGGCAGAGTATTCCCTTCGTTGTGGTAACGTATACGACATGCTGGCGTGTAACTATGAGTGCTTTTCTTTGAACTACGAGGAGCAGGTGTTCTTCCCCCTTCTCGTGAACAACTACCTGCATAACTATAACGAGGTGGTGATGGGTTTGAGGCGCAACTTGGTGCGTGGCTTGGCTGACCGCTTGAGCGAGGTGGCCGTGCGCCTCGTCCGCTTTGTCCTCCACGAGGGGGGAGTGGCGGGGGAAGGGGCAGGCGATTCGCACCAAGTGAGTGCAACGGGTGAGCAGGATCAGCGCCGCGTCACATTGGGCAGCCTGCCGAAGAGTCTCTTCCACGAAGTGCTGCTCACGTGCAAGCGGCGCCGGGGGGACGGTATGGATGCCTCCGACACTGGGGAGCATGATGGATCGAAGAAGGTCCTGTTGAAGAGGAAAACTCTAATAGGAGTGACCTTCTTTATAAAGACAAACAACGTTATGAGGCTGATGGATGTGTGTAAGGAGCTGTACTCCCCCGAGGGAACCTCCACATTTAAGCAGTTTTGGCGAGACAAAGCAAGCATTAGGAGATTTGAAAATAATACCATTTTTGAAGTCGTTCAGTGGAGGAAGCCAGGCACGAGATTGCCTAGGAAGAAGAGGAACGCGTCAACACGTGCACATGATGAGAGTGAAAGCGAGGAGGAGGACCACAACGTGGGTAACCCCTTCTTTGAGGTCCTGTTCAGCCAGCTGTACGAAGGGAAAACCCCATCAGTGCACGTGCAGGCGATTAAATGCATCTTACGCATGATGAAGTTTAACGAAGCAACCAGTTTGCAGAAGGGACTACACGACAGGATCCATTCGCTGAAAAGTGATGAGGCAATTCACCTGTACAGTGGAAAGAAGGAAAAGAAAAAGACCTTCTTCGTATATCTGTCCACCCCATTGTTAATTAAAGATGCGCATTTCACCTACTACGAAAGTATTAGCAACCTTTATAATGAAGTAAAAAATATTTTATACAGTCTGAGTGAGAAGTTGTTTACCGTGTGCAACGTGAGTAGCTCGAATGATTTACTTAAGATGACCGATCTGGGCTATAAAAAGAATAAGAAAAAAATAATCGACTTGGTTGTGGATATAAAATTCAACAGTGTCAACTACAAGAATGCTCAAAACTTCTTTCGTATATATGAAAGTGCTAAGGGGATTATTTGTAATAAGATTTGTACTGAGGGGAAGAATTTTTTTTCAAAAGTAGAGAATAAAAACTTTTGTCTTGACCTTGTATCCAAGCTAGTCCTCTTCAGGTTGCACATTTTCGTTAGCAAAGTGATCGAGAGGAATCTCATTCAAGTGACCAACATGGATGATGTACGAATTGAGCAAGTAGATCATATGAACAAGATAAAGAATTATATTTTCAAGCCATTAGTTTCTTCTTTTGTTTATTTTTACTCAACTAAATTTGCATCCTTTCACTTGTCTGTGAAGATATGTAAACTGTGGTTCATGTGTAAGGGTATTTGGTGTTGTGATGAGTTGGTGGAAAATATTCTTTTTTACCTGTACACGCAAGAGTTTAGGAGGCATGCTAGGAGGAATGTTTTTTTTTTGGAGAATGGTCTACCTGGAAGTAACACCCCACATGCACAGTTCCTTCGCTGGAGTCGTTTGTATAGAAGAATTGCCCGTGCGGAGAAGGTGGAAGAGCGCCTCTACTACCGCTCCCTTTGTGAGAGGGAGAAGATATCCTTAGGGGGAAGCCCTACTGGTGTCACCAGCGCAAGTGAGAGTGGGGAGGACGACTCTCTTTTTGTTAGTGCTCCCATGCAGAAGGGATCTGTGGAGGTCAGGAAGGACAGCCCGAAAGCCACTGCCTACCATGCGAAGGGGAAAAAGGGAAACAACAGCGTACATCAGGGGGGGAAGTTGAAGAAGGAAGACGCCGCATCGGGAGCAACCGCAACGACAGCAACGGCAACAGCAACGGCAACAGCAACGGAAAACACGTTGGGTGAGCCAAGTGATGCCGCTCACAACGGAGACGAGTTCTTAGACTCCTTTTCCATATGCCCCGTAACAGCCCTCACGAAATTTTTGTCCTTCCTGGTGAGCTACGATTGGCACAACAAACCGCTCATCATGGACTACGACAATTGCCTCAAGGAGGAACATAAAATTAAATTAATAAATTCTTTTCATGCGAGAAAAAAAAATAAAGAAATGAAAAAACCCTTTTGGATATGTTCCCTGTATGACCCCCACTGTCTACTCATTAATCTGCCCCAGCACTTATTTGAATTAATTCTTTCGGAAGCGAACAAGTCCCTCGAGACGATAAAAAAATTGCATATTCATTTTGAGCGGGAGCATTGGATTTCCCTTTTTCTAATGGACAGAAGGAACTGTGATATCATTTTGAATTTTCACCGACCGGAGAGGTCCCTGAGCTTGTTAAAGGAGAAAATAAAATTTGCCGAACATGCGGGGGGCCTTGTTGAGGGGGATACATGCGTAGGGGGCGAAGTGCAACCCAGCTCGAACACACCCAGTAAGAACAAGAAGCAACAGAAGGAGACGCAACAGAAGGAGACGCAACAGAAGGAGGATGACGACGCGGAAGAGGCAAAGGAAAATGAAAACCTAGCCACCCTAACCAATCACAAAAAAGGAACGAATGAAAACAATACACAAACACTGAACCATATGTACCGCATGGACGAGGCCTACGACCTAAGCTACCTAGACGATGTCACCAAAATGAAGGCCACAAAAGTTTGTGATATGCTTCAGGGATTGCAGAAGCACGAGTTGCTGCTTGTGTACAAGAGCTACTTCGAGCATTTTATAAAAAACGTGGAGAAGAAATTCGAATGCCAGATAACGGTGCTCTACAACCCCCTGTGCTTTAACGAAATTGTAGACATTCACTGGTTCCGAAAAAAAATAAAACGTAAACTTCGTAAGGCACCAGAACAATATGAAAAGGTAAGCATGTCATGGAGAACAAATGTATTCATCACATTTAACCCTGCCTTTATCACAAACGTCGTGCAGAGTGAGGAGGGAGCGGAACTGAGCCAAGATGTAGGGGAAGAAGCAGATTCAGCAAATTTTGCACACACTTCTAAGAGCCTCCCGAGCGCGGTGAACTCTTCTCTTGCGCTGAACAATTTTAATGCGTTAATTCTGTACATAAAGAGTAACGCATGGGATCTTCTGCGTGGGGTTCACTTCCCTACCATGTGACATTAGGGGGGGGAGTCACTTTACACGACCACCACGTGTACGGCACAGTCACAATGTTACCTTTAGCGGGTCCGTTTTTGCACGAAAAAAATGCATGGAGAAACACCTCCGTTTTGCCTCCTTCGGCTTTTTTTTTTTTCTCTTTTTTTTTTTTTCATTTTTGCGAATTTTCATCTGCGCATCTCCCGGAATGTGTTGTGTGTGTGTGTGCCATGCCAGGGGATGAATCAGCGGACACATGTATCCACACATCCTCGCGTGCCACCCCCCTCTTCTAAACAACACTCAACTGAGCGTAATTGCTTTAACTTTTTTACCAAACAGTATTGCGACTGGATGGGCGTTTCACATGTCGCCCTGACTCCACCCCCTGCTTGCGAAGAAAACAAAAAAAAGGGGACGCAACGGGGATGGCATATGTTTCCATTTGTCACCCGATTTTAAAATGTTTCTATACCATCCCCCAACATCTTCTACCGTTGCTACACCGTTGGCTTCCCCCCTTTTTAAAGCCTCTTCAGAATGCCGCAACACATTTGTGTGCGTGCCTGCGTCAGTGGTTTCTTCACCATCTACATGTGTGGAGTTCCATTTCACACAACTCCGTTAACACTTCCTCAACTGTGTAGGCAGCGCGGCAGCGTGATAAATATAAATATATAAATGGGGGAAAGGATATATATAACCCTCCTGCAAAGGTGAAAAATGTTAAAGCATTCGTCCCACCATTTTTTCTTAATTTTTTTGTTGTCCCCGTCTGTAGTGGCCTTTATGCACAAAAAAAAAAAAAAAAAAAACAGTGGCATCCTAACGTAGTGTAAATAGGGGCATCCTGCATACTATCCGAGGCAGTCTTTTAAATGGTGACCATTTCCCGAAGCACAGAAGGGAAATATAATGAGGGAAATGTAATGGGCGAAATTGATTATTAACTGCTTGCGTGAGGGATCTCGAAACGATGTTCTCACCTTTGTGCTCGCCCCGTGTGGCGTTTATCATTCGTTCGTTTACATTTGTGCGCTCTTATTTTTTTTTTATTTTATTTTATTTTTTATTTTTTTTTTTTTTAATTTCCACTTGCGCGCGCCCCCTACGCGAGGCAAAACGAGGATGAATCACAAAAAAGAGGTTTATTCACGTGTAAGGGGCATATATATATAATAATATTACGTTACGTATGTACATTTCCTACCCCCGCGAGTATACACGTGCAATGCTATGAACACGATTTAACAGTTTGTCAAATGTAAGATTGCCTACCATTTGGAGGAAAATTTGCCAGTTCGCTTTTTTCCTCACAAGTATTTTTTTTTTTTTTTTTTTTTT
>NW_012192584.1:180446-182581 GCF_000956335.1 Plasmodium fragile | reverse complement strand
TTTTTTTTTTTTTTTTTTTTTTTTTTTGATCTTCTTGGGTGGGGGACCATTCTTCAACTTTGCGCTAGGGGGGGATGACCGCCTGTCAGATGGTATGGCATACTCATGTGAGTGGGTAAAAGAGCGTCACCGTCAGAGGGGCACACGTTCGTTCGTTCGTTCGTTTTGTACATTCACGCTTGCTAGAGGTTGCGAGAGGCGTGTCCCTTCGAGAAGCGAGTGTTTTCCCTCCATTTCCTACCAACGAACACACACCGCCCCTTCACACCATGGAGGTCAACATGCGGTTGTACATCTTCCTCAGCCACCTCGGGCTGGCCTTCATTTTAATGTACTCCTTTATGAAGTACCACGAGTTCTACTCTGCTGTGGTGTACCTGTCGACGGAAAAGTTCCCCAGGACGGTAAGCGAAAGGAAGAAAAAAAAAAAAAAACACATCGCGAGGGAAGAAAATACCCCTCCCCCCCTGCTTCTCGGGGGTGTGATCCCCCTTTTTGTGAGAGCTGCACACCTCTGCCATGTATGTTATATGTGCGGAATGGAAGTGGCACTTTTGAATACGTATCGTCTGACGTACCCCCTACATGTGTATAAACGGCAAAGAGAGAAAGTAAATAAAAAAAAATGTCTTTTTTTTTTTTCCCTTGGCAGATCATTTACAACTTTTTCTTAATGATTTTTATTCTAATGTGCAAGCTCCTGTTGAACATATTTATTGGCGAGCTGAGATACCTGGAGGTGGAGCAGCTCATTGATAACGCCCGGGCGTTTATAATGGACACGATTTTATTTTTAGTGCTGTCTAAGCCAACAATCAACGGGAAAGAAGTGTCCTCCATTATTTTAATTAAGTACTTATCCATTATCGTTATTTTGAAGGCTTACCACTTGGTCCTTTACTCCCGCGTTTCTCACGTAAGGAAGCTGCCCGCACGTGCATCGGCGTGTGGTGACGTGTCACGCAGCATAGCCGCGGTGAATCTGCTTTACATTTCGCCTCATTATGACGCATTTTTTTATTACTTTTTTTTCCCCGCCAGATTTTCGAATTGGGAGTACCCCGAACCAGAGTGCTGGTGAAGCTGTTCATCTTCATGTGTCTCCTGTCAGTGGCGAACCTGACCTTGTTCACATACTTTTACAAATACTCGCTAAAAAATTCTACCATGTACCTGTGGCTCTTTTTCGAAAGCTTGAGCATATTCGAGTCCTGTCAGATATCGATATGTAAATTTTTTGTGAACATAATTGACCTGAGATCAGCAAATGGATTATCCTCTAAAGCAACCATTTTATTTTTCCTCGACATCCTGCACGACATTATGAGTTTAATAATATTCTTGGTGTTCATCCTAGTATTTATTCTGAACAATTTCAGTAACCTGCCACTACACATGACGGCAGATATTATACACGTTGTAAAAACGTTAATATCAAGATTTAAATCGTTTCAGAGGTACCGAGAGTTGACCAAGAATATCGAAACAAAATTTCCCGATGCGACGGAGGAGGAATTAAAAGAAGTTGGCACGTGTATTATATGCAGGGATGACTTGAAGGAAGGATCCAAAAAGTTATCCTGCTCTCATATCTTTCATGTAGAGTGCTTAAAGTCGTGGTTCATTCAGCAGCAGACATGCCCCATATGTAGAACAGAAATAAAGCCGCAGAGCAGCAAAGAAAACGCACAGAGCGACGCCAAACAAAAGGAGGAGGAACAGCAGCAACAGCAAGAGGAGGAAGAAAAAAAAAAGCAGAAAATGCATCAGTTAACTATACAGGAAATAATTACCAAGGCTTCTTTTCTTCCATGCGATAAAAATTCGCCCTACTTGAATGATTACCCTGCCACGGCCAGTGTGTTCCCCCCCAAGGAGGACGACTGCGTTATGTTTTGTGAAAACGTGGACGTCAAGCAGAGGATAAAGATTCTGGCTGACCTGGTAACACAGCGCCACATGTTTGCATTTATTTGTGCATGATCTGTTCACACTTTTTGTGCAAAATGGCTAGTTTTTTTTTTTTTTTTTTATGATCTGTTCACACTTTTTGTGCAAAATGGCTAGTTTTTTTTTTTTTTTTTATGAACTGTTCATACTTTTTGCAAAGTGGCTAGTTTTTTTTTTTTTTTTTT
>NW_012192584.1:147256-175333 GCF_000956335.1 Plasmodium fragile | reverse complement strand
ACAGTCACAATGTTACCTTTAGCGGGTCCGTTTTTGCACGAAAAAAATGCATGGAGAAACACCTCCGTTTTGCCTCCTTCGGCTTTTTTTTTTTTTTTTTTTTTTTTTTTTTTTTTTTTTTTTTGAACTGTTCATACTTTTTGCAAAGTGGCTAGTTTTTTTTTTTTTTTTTTATGAGCCGTTCATATGTTGCTCAAATTGGCTATTTTTCCCCCCACCCCTACAGTGCGACTATTACAGAGAGTTGTGCCTGACGTGCCTGAAGGAAATAGACAAGATCAACTATGCCGCGGTGCCGGCAAATGTCATGCTGAGGAACATATACGGTTCACTGAATTACAACGTGCTGAACAACGTGGAGGAAGACGAGGTTAAGAAGTATTTGACGAAAATTGCGCATGTGTCCCAGATGAGTGTGTTTAAGAAGTACCTGGAGAGGGTGCTGATCGAGGACATGAAGTACACCAAGGAGATTTGTTCGCTCATGTAGTTCGCTGGCAGTACCCACGAGCACGTGTACGTCTGCGCGTGCACATATGCATTCATGCGTACATATACATGCATGTGTGCGTATACCGTTTGGCGCTCGAGTGGTCGGTCGTGCCCACAAATGTCTAGGCGCATGAGTGCAGCGCCAGTTTGTTTTCGTTTATTTGTTCACTTCATCCTACCCCCCTTTTCGTAATTCTTTCTCTCCCCATATTTGTATACACACCATTCTTCCCCTTTTAATTATTTTATTATATTTTTTTTTTTTGTAACCCTGAATAGTGCACACAGGGGTGTTAATATGGTTTGTATGTGTTTATACAACCTTTAAAAGTGGTAGACATCTCAAAAAGGGATGGAAAATGTATAAGCTGTTCTCAAAAAGGGGAAAACAAAAAAAAAAAAACAAAAAAACGAATTAAACTATCTACCTTATGATTAATCTTTCGCAAAATGTTAATTTTTTATGTGTAAAAAGAGAGCATTACCCGAAAGTATTTTTTTTTTTTTTTTTTTTTTTTTTTTTTTTTTGACCCCTTTAGAGAAAGGCTTACATTTTCCTCCTCCCCTTCAACAGTTTTAAATAAAGACAAATCTAATTATCCAATCGCGCTGTAACGTTACGTGCGAATGGGCGCGCCTTTTTTTCAGGCGTTTGGTGTAACTTCCAACTCGCGCAGAGTGAGCGATAACGCTGGTACTGCTGGTACTACTTTGCATCCCCTTCCCTTCACACGGAGGGAAGAAAGCACCGCGCATGAGGTGTGTTCGTGCACACGGCCATATGTATTTATACACGACGAATCATACCTCCGAACGCTTTCTGTTTTAAGTGGTCCTCCTGGGCTCCCATTTTAGACAAGGCAAAGGACAGGAAGTAAAAAAAAAATGAAACAGAATGAAGCAAAAAAAAAAGGAAATAAACATACAAGTCTAAATGACCCGTATGTGGGGCATTCTTTTTCTCCTTGCGTACTTTCGCCGTGTTCAAGCGTCTAGAGGGTCAACCATTTCGAGAGACGTGTTGTCACCGGCTGGGACGTCATAAGGTCGTTTGTGAAGATATGCTGGTCCGATTATGAAGTCTCATTGGGTCATGCGCACACCCGTTTGTCAAGGGTGAACAAAAAATGAGCGCATTTCGAATATCAGCTAATTGCTCACATTTAAGACTGCGATTTTTTTTTTTTTTTTTTTTCCAAAGTACCTAACGAAGCAGCACGTTGGGTGTGCACCAGAGCTATGCAAAAAAAAAGAGTAGCATACCATTTGAGAGTCCCCCGAAGATAATTTCGCCTCCTTAAAAATTTGCAAATAAGAGGGACAAAAATTAACACACAAATAATACATTCCTCTTCCCCATGGGGCCGCGCCAACTTCGCGAGAAACAATTTCCTCCGTAATATAGCTAAAAAAAAAAAAATTGCTGTACCTTCAATTACGCACATGTGCAGAGGTGTACATATATATATAAGACGCCCCCCCCCTCTTCCTCTTCCTCTTCCCCCCCCCTTGCAACGATCAGGTAGTTACACATGACAGAGGGGAGGTCCCCAAACGGTGATGTGGAAAGGATTGGGAAATTTTCCCCAACGGAAAACTCGAAGAAGTGTAAATGCACTTATAAAAGAAGAGAACTGGAGGGAGGTCCAGAAGAAGAATGGGGAGACGAACAGGACAGGAGTTTAAAAAAAATAAATTCTAATAAGAGCATTTCGGCAGAGACAAAACCACCTGACCTTGTCATACATTATTATTACGCATGGGAGGACATCCCAACAGTTAACAAATTGCCTTATGGTTTAATTGGTAAAGAAAAAAATGCTCTTTGGCAGCGTTACGTGCACAATGTGGGTATCGGTGGGGGAGGTAACATTTGTAATGAGCCAGCCCAGGGGGGAGAATTGAATGTGAAGTGTGAGGTGGTTGAAATGACAAGGGAGGTCAGATTGACTGATGGTACGCAGGATGCTGAACCTATTGTGGGAGAGGTGCACAGCGGGGAGGAAGACTTCGTGGCAACCCTCATATATGAAGACATAGTGGAGTACATTCACAAAATTAAGAAAAGGGGATCCAAGTTGAGGTGCACTAGTGAGCACGTAGAGGCAAACAAGACAAACGAAACACACACAGTGGGAAGTGTACGTAATGATTCCACCACGGGGTATCCCCACCACAGTGTCGACCAGCAGGATGGAGAAGCCAGCTGGGTAGATGATTTTGTAACCCTAACTAACGTAGAAATATTGGCAAAAAATACGAAAATATTTTTAGCCTGGGAAAAGTTGGAGGTTGTCCTTCCATACATAACGACCCAGTGTGGGAGTCCCCGATCCTGTTTGAGTAAAAAAAGTTTTTTAACAATGAAGCATTTGTGTAGAAGCATTAAGGATTATAAAGTAAACGTGTGTCGATATTTCGTAAAGTCCTTCCCCCATGTGGTTCGCAAGATGGACTCCAAGAATCACTTCCTAGATGAGTGTGTCTTTCAGCTGATTCATAATTTTATAAAATATAGCAGTGGGGTGAATGACTACGAAATGCTTAGAGTGATGTGTTCCTTTTCAGATAATAAAAATGCGTGTATTATAAAAAAATTATCTTTTTTTGTATTGTTATTTTTAAAGAATTTGTCCACAAGTGAGTTGGTGAGTCTACCTATTCGAGACTTCGCACCGAGCTTCTTACACTTTATGAATGCCAAACTCGAGGAGACTAAAAGGTATATGAAGCAGACCTTTACACTTCTCTTGACCGTACATAATGAGGACGACTTAGTTTCTTTCCTTTTAGATGGGGCCCCCCAAAAGGGAAATGTATCGTCCCTGGAGCGGGAGATACGGGCCTTCGTGCGGAGTAGAAACTGCGGTGACGCGTGCGAACCTCTCAGGAAGAAGTATGCCACGTTTCACCAGTTCAGAAATGCAAAATCGCTCAGCAAGGCTCACAAGACGTCCTCCTTCGCTTTGTAGAGATGACGGCAGAGCAGTCGTGTGCTCAGTCGTGTGCATAGTGTTACACAGGGGTCACTTTTATATTAACCACGTTTTCGTCCCATGTGGCTGAGTTAAATGTGAGGGGGGGGAGCAAGTTTGAAGTGTAGATCTTCGTAAAGGCTTCTCCCCCTCCTCGTCCTATTTTTTTTTTTTTTCTTTTTTTTGCGGCATGTAAGGATGAAGCAAAAGTGTATCTGTTCCCCACTTTGCATCTGTGGCTCGATCACTGGGGGAAAAAAAAAAAGGAAAAAAAAAATACAATAAAATAAACAACGCGTAGCCGTTGTTGTTAATGTATAGGAAAACACACCCACGGATGAAACACTCCTCCTGAAGATGATACGTCGAATTAAATGATTGTTGCGTTTTTTTCGGGACGCGGCTGTTTATATATATATATATATATATATATATATATATATATATATATAATCATACGCGCAACGGTCGCCTCGCGCAGCACCTCTCGTTGGGCTCTTTTTTTGAAGCATTTTTTTTTTTTTTTTTTTTCAAGTTTTTTTTTTCAAAACAGTTTAAATTTTTTTTTTTTTTTTTTTTCCTGTGGCTTATGGGAGAGAGGCCCTTTGTATAATCCAGCCTCATTTGTAAGTAACGAACTGTCGCGCACAAGGAAGCATGTGCCTGCTACTTCGAACGTGCATGCTTAATATGATTGTGCTTATGTTGTTTAATGCCTAAGCGTACGTAAATGCGAATTCCATATGTGTTGACAAACCTGCAGGGGGAGGAAGTCCTTCATTCGGCAGCAGTGGAGAGACTCTTCTCGTCCTCATCTTCTACGGAGTTTCCCTCGAAACGGCGTTAAGCCCATCTGAGTAACTCTGCAGCCTCTTATCTCCATTTCCAAGTCCGGCCTTTTGTCACTGTGAGTTTTTTTTTTTTTTTTTTGTCACCAGGCCATACCCCCAGATTAATTAACTGGGGAAGCTCAGAGGGGGGAAAGCACACAAGGGGCACCCCCTCCTCCAATAAACACGCACACAATATACTCCCCCCCCGATAGAAGTAAACGGGGTTAATATAAGAGCAGCCAAATTAGTACAGTCACGAAGAAGAAGCAATAAAACGGTTGAGCGCTGAAGGGAAGGACACGGTTGAACGGATTGTTCGAAGAGCATTCCGCGCGTGACGTATCTGCTGCTAAATGTGTAGGAGGGACCTGCACGATATAAACCTGTGACGAAGCCAAACACACACCGCGCACGTGTATGCTGCGCTTCTCCCTCCCTGCCTCTGTCGAGCAATGCCGCTTTCCAAACGAAATTATAAAATTCTTCGCTCCTTGGCGAGGACGGTGGGGAAGCTGTGTCAGTTCTACGACGACAACCAGGTGTGGAAGAGTATGTTGTCGAGCGCCTACAGATATGAAAATGAAAAATGCAACAAGTACAACGACTTTTTAAAGACATATTTAAGTGGCAGTGTACATTACTGCCCCACAAAGTCGAGTAAGAAGAAATTGCGAGGTGAACTGTTTAAATATTTGCGAGCTAATTTGAAGAATGGAGGGAAGGAACACACGGAGGATGTATTCCTTTTAGGTTTCACAGCCATTCGGCATCTTGGAAGGGTAAAAAATTCTTTGCTTTTGGCTCTGTCTTCCACGGGGGATCTACCCATAACACATAGGTACAACCACAGGGTGTGTGTACCCAGGGGGAAGAACATATGGCACAGTGATGAGGAAAAGGATATGTTTAGAAGAAATTTGCACGTGGTGAATTTTGGCTCTGTGGAGCAGGATGAGGTGCATGGGGAAGGATCAAGTGCACAGGGGAAGAAGCGCTCCGGGGCTTACAGGAAGGGGGAATCAGGACAGCCTGATGGGGGAAACACGGTTAGCCAAGTGGGTCGTTTGAGTGAAGCCAGTGGGGGTGGCGAGGCGGACAACAACGCGAGCATCCCTGTTAAACGAAGCAAAAACAGCATCGTCTTGAAGAGAGTGAATCACAAGCAGGAAATAAAAAAAGGGATGATCCTTGTCGCCCATCCACTGACCAGTAGTACCTTGTGGAACAGGTCCATCATTCTAATTACGCACAGGGACAAGAGCAACCTGGTGTGCGGTATCATATTAAACAAGCACCCCTTGTACAATAGCTACATGGGGATAACCAACGAGAAGGAAATCGTGAATATATTGAATAAACTTTACTTGAAGAAGCAAAGTTTTCTCACCGAGTTGGGGGAAGCTAGCGGCGGGGCTAGCGGCGCAGCTAGTGGCGTAGCTAGTGACCCTGCTAGTGGCGCAGCTAGTGACCCTGCTAGTGGCGCTGCGAGTGGAGAGAGCCAAGTGGTGGCCGATAGCAGCGGAAGTGGTGGTAGTGGAGAGGTGGCCAAAGCAACGACAGCCACCTGTCCGGTGGAGGAAGGGAAGCCCCCAATTGACACCGCCCCAATGGATGCAAATCGCGTACAAACATCAGCAAGTAAGGACAACCAGCCGAGGAAGGAAGAAGATGGTCTCGTTCTGTTACAAAATCAGTGCATAGCAAAGGAAGAAGAGCAAAATGTTGTAGAAAAAAAATATCCTGTTCAAACGAGGAGGGAATTGCGATGTGATCACCAAAGCAATAATGATGAGTTTCCAACCCTAAAGGATTTACAAGAAATGTTTTTAAGGATTCAGTTTAGGAGCTCTTCCAAGCACGACACCAACAGACAGAGGAAACAGAAGAATGTTATTGCCGGAGATGGAAGCGCACTTGGTGTTCATGGGACTAAGAAGAACAGTCTCTTCGTAATGATGGATGAACATTTACTTGACATTATTACACACTACATTATTAAACTGAACAAGGTCCCCATTTACCTCAGGTTCCTCCCTTCCTACAACATTGGATCCATCATCGATATAAAAAAAGAAATTAAAAAATTACAATTTTTAAATGAATTTTATAAAATTTATTTTGAACAATATAACAAGTGGAAAGTGGTGGTGATTAATAATCGTATACATATATTTGATAAAGAGAAAAAAAAAAAAAAAAAAAAAAAAAAATTCTCCAATGTGAGGAGTGTACATGACGTGGATGACACTGGGTCTGTCGTCGCGACGGACGCGGTGGGCGAAGAGGGGGCGATGGAAAAGGTGAAGAAGACACGCAAACTCACCGAGGAAGAGATACAAAAGATTCACAAAAAAATTAAAAAATTTCAGGAGACCAATATGTTGTGCGATGATGAAGTGGAGGAGGAGGAGGAGGACAAGGGGCGTAGTGGTGGAGGCGCAGAGGGGTGTGGAAAACGTAAGGACAAGCAAAAAGGGCAAAGAAGGAAGAGCGACGGAAGGAAATCAGGAGCTGTGCAGCAGCCAATGGGCTCAGATGTGCAAGCGGACGACGACAACTACGTAGCGGACGATAACTGCGTAGCCGGTGAAGACCATTCTGCACGGCAGTATGAAGATTATGAGGAGGAGGAGGAGGAGGACGACGACGACGACGAGGATGAGGAAGAGGATGAGGAAGAGGAGGAAGAAGACGATGATGAGGGGGAGGAAGAAGTGGACGTGGAAGAGGAGGAAGGCTACCAACATGAAGAGGAAGAGAGTAGCGACAGAGACAGACTCGCCCATGTACACAACACAACGAAACAGCAGGAGCAGGTGGACAGCGCCACCCAAGTCAGCAAAAGCAAAGTGGACTCCACCGCCAATGGAAGCGATGCAGGAAAAAAGAACCACTTGGAGAGGAACCCCTTGAGCTTCTTCTGGCTGGGAGGACCTCTACCTGGACTAACCATTCTCCATAATATAAAAAAATTTTCCAAAAATACAGTTGTAAATGATTTTATATATGAGGGTTACAACGAAAATGTGAATTCGGTGAATGCATCCGACGTGCATGAAGCGGACAGCAATCCCCACTTATTGGCCACCGAGGATGTACCCCTGGATGAAGCGAAAAAGGAGAACGCCTCCACCCAAGTGCACGACCTCAATGAAGAGAATCAACCAGAGAGAGCAACCTCCCCCCATACGGATCCCATATACTTGGAAGGGGATAACAGCCACAAGGAGAAGACGGGGGAAGCCAGCGGTGAGGAAAACAAACTCGTTAAGAGGTTCATCGGGAAGGCCACATGGGACATAAACCAACTGAGGGACGAACTGAACAATGATTACTGGATTGCCCTCAACTGCCATAGCAAGGAGTTGCTCTCGAGTATTATTTTTAACACGGCAGCAGGTGGTACGGCAGGAAGTGGCGCCGCAGCAAGCGCTAAGGATGGAAGTGGCAAGGATGGAAGTAGCACCCCTCCAAGTGTGTACAAGGGAGAGTTCTTGTGGGAGAAAATCGTGGCCTCCATAAGCAGCGATTACGAAAGCATATCCAACATTCCTCAAGGTGTGGTAGATAGTGTGCTGCGTGATTTCAGGGGCGCGGAGCGTGACTGATGGGGAGGCTAAGCGGGGGACGGGCTCAGCCAAGAATTAATATATTTTAGGGGGGGGGGCCCGCTTTGTCCTGTTCCATTCACGTGTCTACACACACGTTGCTGCGTACATGTTACTACACACACGTTGCGTGCTTTTTCCTGCCCGTGTGGTTGTCCCCTTTTTTTTTTTTTTTTTTCATTTTTTCCATTTTCTTTAAATTCGGTTTGATCCCTGCGGTGAGGAGGCAACGCGGATGTCGTGTAGGGCGCCCCTTTTTGTTTTTTTTTTTTTTTTTTTTTTGAGCATATATATTTTGCCCCCCCGCTCTCTGTGTGTATGGGCTCGCTGATTCTGTGGTAGCCGTTCGTCCGTCCGTTCAGTGAACACGAACATCCTCTCTACAAACAAATACACAAAAAAGGGCATGTTCGTTATGTGAAAACAAACGAACAAGCGTGTCTTCTTTCCAACTCGCTAACATTAAAATTTACCATCGTATGTATAATCAGTATTGTTTAAAAAGTTGTACCCCTTTGAGGGTTTTCTTTTTTTCCCTTCTTTTCTCCACTCCTTGTAGCATTTATAATATCTGCTCCCATGTGACGTACGCGTGGGTGGGTAAAGGAGGAGACGATAAAGCGTTAAGCAATTGCGTCCAAGTCACGACGGTCGATTGAACAACATTACAATTATACTTTTACTGCTCCATGTTGGAAGTGTTCACCGCTTGGAAAAAAAAAAAAAAAAAAAAAGTTTATACGTAGGACGCGACACGCTTCTTAACACGGAAGCGAAGACGCGCCTATTGAGTTAAATCGGTTTGCACCGCTCCCGTCAGGGGTGGCCATACACACACACTGACGAAGAAGTGTGAAGACATTATCAAGCATGGAAAAGGACAAATGAGGCAATACACAAATCGGTGATGTGACCACCTCGTCCAAATATGGACACAAATGAGAATTAAAAGGTACTACAAAAAAAAAAAAAAAAAAAAAAAAAAAAAAAAAAAAAAAAAAAAAAAAAAAAAAAAAAAAAAAAATGAGTTGCCGTGGGGGGGATGGGGAGGCTGACCGGACATGCATGTACAATCATATAAACGCAAACGGGTACCACTTCTAAATCGTGCTACACTACGCGCACTGCTACCACTCAAAAGCAGCGATCCAAGACGACCGCGTGTCCCGCATCGTCGTACTCGGCCCGGGAAACCCAGAGCTGCTGGAAGGTCCCTAGGCTGGCCAGTATGGAACCCCCCAACCAGGAGGAGTACAGATTCTCCACAGACGAAGCCATGTTGAGTATCTTAATTTTAATGGTCTGTGAAAAGCACTCCTTCTCCCTTAGGGAGTTGTAAAGTCTGTCAACGAGGCCAGGGAAGAGAGACGATCCGCCCGTCACAATAATCGCCTGAAGCAATTCTTTTCTTATGTCCACATCAGAGGAGATGACACAGTTTACTATAGCTTCGGGTAGTCCATTAAAATTTTGATCCGATGGAATAGGACGAAATAATTCTTCTGCAATATTATATTTGTATTTATGTGTCTTTATTTTCACTCCATCTGGTAATTCAAAGAATTCATCATTTTCTTCTTCCTCTTCTTCTTGCCCCGTTTTCCATTTTGGTGCATTAACATTTTTTGCTCCGTTATTTGGTTGCCCAGCAATTTCTACCTCTTTTCCATTTTTCAAATTTCCTATTACGTTTTCATTCTTTTTATTAGCGGAGCTATTTTGTCCCACGCGAACTTTGCAGATGCTCTCCTTCATGTAACGAATAACATCCATAATGGCTTCTTCCTCGTAAGAGGTATGTACATTAGGGTGTAGTTTGGCACTTCCCCAACTGCTACCCAAACAGGCAGCCAAGCCGCTACCCCAGCTGCTACCCGAACAAGCGGCCCCCCCGGCGCTCCCCCTCTGCCGCTGCTCGTAGTAGGGAACAACCCTCACCTGGTCCTTCTTCAGCAAGGCATATATCAGGCGGTCAAAGTAATCCCCTCCAATGTTAAACTCAAAGGAGTTCTTCTGCAACACGTACCCTTCATACACAGGAGTTAAATTGAGTGAACTGCCCCCGATGTCCACCACTAGTGCACTACATCGACCTAAACTGAAGGCAGACAATTTGGCTTTCTTCGCAAAATACAAAGCAGGAATGTTAAAAGCTTCAAAAAGTATTTCCGTCATCTCTTCTCTCACTCTGTGATTATGTATGTTTGCTTCAGACAAAAGAATTGGGTGTTCGTTCATTTTTAAATGAAGTCCACCTAACTTGACTGGATTGATAATCTCATCTGAGCACTCGAAGACTCTCTTTGATTCTACTCCTTCAATTCCATGTTGTAGAATTTTCTCGAACACATCACTGTTCATGTGTGTTGTGTTGTCCACTGGGTTTCTCTCGAACAGAGGTTTTACACGCACATGTTCTTCTGCGTTGTAGAGGTTCAGGGGGAATTTCAACTTGGAGCAGCGACCCCCACCGATACTTCTTCCACTTCCAATACCGTTGCTGATGGGGTAACCTGGGGGGGCACTCCCTTCAGGTGAGACGTCCTCCCCGCAGGCACTTCTTAAAAACACCCTGGGTGTGTCTTCCTGGTTGTGGCCAATTTTTGTCGTGCAGAACCCTAAGTCGACGACGAGCGCCGAAATGTCCTCTCCCCCACACAGCAGGTTTTCGCCCACATCATTCTTCGAGTTCATCTTTTGTTTTCGTTGCGCGTGTGTCCCTGGGCCACATCATCTCTCAAGAGGGGAAGGAAGCCAAGTTCGGTAACTCCACCTCTTTTTTTTTTTTTTTTTTTTTTTTACCACTTATGTGGGAGAAGCACTCCTACTTCTTAAGCGTTGCTGACTAGCGGAGAGTTGTTATCACTTTTACAATTTTGACTCTCCTCTCCTTTTTGGTTGCCTCTTGTTTTTTTTTTAGCTAGCCCCTCAGCGCGTAATGCTTTACACGTAACGGCACATATATCGTGTGCCTTCTCTGCTTAGCTTTCAACTTTGAAATTATTTTTCTCTTTTCCTTTCTCTTCGCCTCTTTTTTGGAGCCTATCTTTTTTTATAGGAGCTTCGCAAACAGGAGGGTGGGGGTGCGGGAAAAAGAAACGCCTTACACGCGTTGTTGTTACGGAGCCATTTTCTCGAGAAGCTCCGTCACATTATTTGTTCGTTTCGCATTGTTGTATTGTGACCAGGTGGGGCACCGGGCAGATGCGAACATGCGCACATGATGGGTTAGGGGACTGCCCCCCGGGGGTGGGGTACATGTGAAGCGGTGTTTATGCATACAACATTGGGAAAAAAAAAAAAAAAATACTACATTAAGGATCACATTTGTAATTGTACCAACTTGGCAAATTTCCTTTTTTCTTTTCTTTCATTTTCTGTATGGAGGTATCCCCTCACATGTGTAAAGCACACTGAGGTATATGAACGTGGGTGATATATAACCCTCCCCTCCGCCGCATGTTCCCCGAAGGGGTGTATAGCAAATGCGTACTCGATCGAAAGGGGGACTTCCAACCATTTCGCCATTGTGGACCCACAGAGATAATTGCTAAATGTATGTGGAGAAAATGGATAAACAATAAAGGAGTCATCCCAAACCAGCGCTACAGCTGTTTTTTTTTTTTTTTTGTTTGTTTATGGATTGGGATGCGCTAATGGGAAGAGCTGATCTGTAAATGCATATTTTGGACGTGCCCTCTTTTGAGTGCAATTCGTTTGGGTGTAAAACTCTACGTATGTAGCGTTAGTCCGTTCCACTTTTTTTAACACCACGTACAGAGAATTTTACGTTATTCACGTGGGGGAAGGAAGACAAAGTGATTACCTACATTGGCCGAAATAAATTCGAGCATCGTTCACGTGCGTAGTTAACGCTCCACTGTTTGCTATTTAAATCGTCCGTTGGGTTTTCTCTCCAAGTAGTAGTACATCCGTATCACTGCAACATAGTGGGGCTCTTTATGCCCTCGTAACTCGAAAGAGTACACAAAAAGGTGCGGGGTGAACGGTGTGGCATTCGTTTGGAAGTTCTCATTTCTGGTTAGCGGCATATCAGGCGGAACACGTACACAGGTTTGTAACTCCTGTCTGCTACTTGCACATGTGCAACTTCATTTTTCCCGTTTCAAGGAGTAACTTCGTCAACTGGGGACTCCACTCAGAAGGGGTTAGTAGGTTTGTACCTTATCCCAAGTTAGCAATAATTTCCCCAAAGCGGAGATAGTCCTTAGTGCTGTTGTTCGCTTCTTTGTGTGTAAACACTATTGTAGCCATTTTGCAATTTTATAAAAATGTATGAACAATTTTTTTTTTTTACCCCATTTTGGCAGTATTTTGCCTGACTCAGCAAGGTAAAAAGGATAAAAAAAAAAAAAAAAAAAAAAATAGCTATAAAACGGATCTGCAACGGAGTGGCTACCTCCCGCAATAGCTATCCCCTTTTTTGTTCTTTTTTTTTGCTCCTTTGTTTCCCGCTTTTTTCTTCCTGTTTTGCTTGTTTTTACTTTTCTCCACGCAACATAAGGATTTTCCAAATAGTCCAAGTGTTGTAGACACATATTTTGCTAACCTTGTCCGTTTGGTCAAGACAGAGGTGAAACGCCGTGTGGGATGTGGTGCCAGGTGCCAAAGGGAGGACTGTGTGAATGGACACAAAGCAGAAAACAACTTCCCAAGGCAACCCCTGCGCATTCACGCACACGTAGTGGAAAAAAAAAAAAAAATGATTTCCTTTTTCACGCATACATTTGTACCCATTTTGACGTAAAAAAGGTTAAAAAAATATATATATAATTTAAGAACAACCAAGACGCGCAAAAGAGTAGCCCATTTTGCAAAAAGACTTGTGATCAATTCTGTGCATCACCCGGGCTCCCCATGTGAAGAACAAAAAAAAAAAAAAAAAAAAAAAAATACTCATATGCACATGTCTGCGTGAAACACAAACCGGCTTCTACATAGACGCGCAGGAGGAAAGCTACATACCAATGCGTTTGGTGCAAAAGGAAATCTGTCTGGGATACTTTGTCTCTTCGCCATTATGAAAGCCGCGGAAAGGAATGCGCACGTGAGTAATCGGAGGCCGCCGTTACTGGTGACGAAAAGGAAGGGAGCTAACCCCACTGGCCATGCAAGACAGAGCAGCTTCAAAAAACCAACCGCAGAAGAACGAAAAGATGCACTGCAGATCAACATTAAAAGAGCCGACACCGCAAACATCACCGATAGGACGGTAAAGGAAAAAGACACCCCAATGATGCTCCATAAAAGTGACAAGAAGAAAGACAAAGCGGTGAATGGGAAGAAGAAGGATAAAGGAATGCACAATGCTACACCTCCCCACCTGAGTAGAAGCCATAGAAAGAACAACACCGGTGTGGAAAAGTCACATGTGAGGCCTTCCTCCCCCCACTTGGTTGAAAGTCACCGCAGTGAAGAACCACACCACCCAGTAGTAAGTGGCAACGCGACAGTTGTGGAGACTTCCTCGAGTAAAAAGAAGACGACCCACTTGGGTAAAATTAAAAACTCAAAAAGGTACACAGATTTTAACAAGGGGAAAAATATTAACGAAGAAAAGGAAGGAATAAAAAGTATTGTGACCTCATGCGAAACGAGAGTGAATTGTCAAGGGAACAGTAAGCTTCCTCAATGCGCACCACTCATAGAGCAAGGTCCACAAGATGCACCTGATCCAACCATTCTAGGTTCAGACAAAATATACTCAAATAATGATATAGACATTATGAACCTTTGCATAGAAGACGAAATGAACAGAAAAGAAAAAATTCAAAATTTAAAAAATAAAATTTTAAAAATGTATAGTGACTTATTTCTACACCATTTTAGGAGGAGCCAAAAGTTGGTAAAATCGAGTGGAAATGCAAATTTGAATATTTGCCTGAACAGGGAGAGTGTGCATAGCTTCCTTCGCTTGACTTACAAGTATGCAGACTATGAGTACTGCATGGGTTGTGTGATGGTGTTGCTGCTTGATCGGTTGACAAATGCGGAGGTGGAGTTGTCTCTGGGGGAGAAGGACGATTTGGAGAACGCTGTGCGAGCGTACAACTATCACACGTTGGTGGCCTACCGAGGTACCTTCAAGGCATACCACAAGTGCGCCTCGAACAGTGGCACTAATGAAGATTGTAACAGTGACCACGTGAAAGTTGTTCATGATGTGAAGGACGTGCGATATACGCATGACGGGGATGATGTGTCCACGAAGAAGACTCTCCACAACGGGAAAAGAAAAAACATTTGCAGAAGCATCCGGGCCATCATAAAGGACAAATTTCTACTCAACTGCGAAGCAATAATAAATGTAGTGAACTGTATTATCTGCACGATTAATGAAGAGAAGGAGAAAATATATTACACGCACCTCAACGCAAATCAGTACAGAACTATTTCAGACATCACCGAGACGGGGGTGAAATATAAATATGAACAGCTAGCTGGAGAGACTTATAAAAAGGCTTTTGAATTAGCACAAGTGCATTTAGTACCAACGGATGTACATTTTTTGCAGCTAGCTAATCGTTATATCTCCTTCCTTTATTACAATGTGGGGCAAGAACAGCTGGCCCTAAAAATCTGCACGGGGGTGTTTGATCGCACGGCCAATGAGCTGGGCAATATTATGCAGGACCAGGGGGAAGCGGATAGGTGTCTCCATATTTTGAGCAGGATGCGCTACAATATAAAACGCTGGTCGAGGAAGCTTCACGGGAACAGCATCCTCTTCCTGGACTTGTAACCAGGGGGAGGTTAGCGTCCCCTCCACTGCGTTCATGATGCTATACTGCGTGTGAGCACGTTGCTTAACCTTTTGCAAATTTTCGTGCGCATACCGTCGCAGCGGCTAAGCAACGTTGGGAATTTTTTTTTTTTGTCCATTTGGCCACTCCCCCGTTGTAACGACAAGGAGAAGTCACTTTTGTTAACAAAAAAAAATTCATTTCTCTAAAGAACCAAATGGGACATGTGTGTGTTTGTGTGTCTGGGTCTCCCTTTCGAGCGAGAAGGTAAACAAAAATGCCTTTTTAAAATGTTCATAAAAAAAAAAAAAAAAGTTGCACCGCTCAGCGGAGGGGGGAAAACGAAAAAAGGGAAAAAAACAAATGTAGGGTGACAAATGGGGAGCAACAAATAGTGACTGGCGAGGGGGAAAGGTAAAAAAAAAAAAAAAAAAAAAAAGGTTCCCCTCGCGTGTTGGAAGATGCCCATGGGTCGACTCGGCTACTGCGCTGACCCGCTTCTAGCACTCCTCGGTCGGGACATCGCCCATCAATTCCTCCTTTTCACCCGACTCTGCCGCCAACTCTTCTTCCTCGCCTGACTCTACCGCCAACTCTTCTTCCTCGCTCGATTGTGACGCCAATTCCTCCTTTTCATCGGACTGTGGCGCGACTCCCCCTGCGGCGTGCGGCGCCCCGTCCGGATCGACGTAGTACGGGATCTTGCCCTTGATCCAATCATTAAGAATGATCTTAGAGACGGAGGTGATGTCCGGCTCGCCTCCCTTGAGCAGCTTGCCCATTTTCCTGGCCAGGATTTGCAGAAACTCCTCGGAGTTTTCATATTGCAAATCTTCAGGAAGCTTATAAATGCGAAGGAGGTGTTCCTTGTCGACCATTTTAAAAACATCATCAATATAAAAATGGGGGTTGGTGATTTTTTCTAGCCTCATGGTACATCTGAGAATTTTTTCTGAATCCTCAATGTCGTAGGGTACAATTCCGGGGCAGTCGATGAGGTAAATTTTGCTCGTTAATTTTATGAATTGCCAAAACTTGGTCTGTCCAGGCACACAGGCCGAAATACAAACGACTTTTTTTTTTAAAGAGTTGATAATGGCGCTTTTTCCAACATTAGGGTAGCCAATCAGTCCGATATGAACATGTTTCTTCCGTTGGTTTTGAAAAAACTGAGTGTATTGTCTAATAACATTGAACAGGTCATTTTTACCAAAGGGTTTGTTTATGCTAGCATGGTAAGCAATGGTTGGGTATTCTTTCGATAAAATTTTGATCCATTTTTGAGCCACACTTGTTGGTACTAAATCTACTTTATTCATAATAAGAATAATATGTTTATTTGGTCTGTCTTTTTTTAAATTTTCTTCTAGCCTTCTGCATCTAGTTCCTATGGGATCACGTGCATCTAGAACCTCCAAAATGATATCCGAGCTGTCGATGACTTTGTACAGCTCTGTCCATATTCTTTTGGACTGCCCAATTTTGAGCAACAGATCTTTACTGAATTTTTTTTCCACATCTTTGTTCCTGCTCTCAATTAGTGAGTTGTCCTTGTCCGCTTCATAGTTGGTTAATTTCCTTTTCGCATCATCTGCCAATTCTTCCAAGCTGCCGACATTTAATTTTGGTCTCTTCCTTTTTTTTTTCTTCCCGTACACGTCCTGAAAATTTTCCATCCTGAGCATGCTTTCGCTCTGATGTTTTTTTTTTTCAAATTGGGGGGGGGGAACCAGTCCGTTTGCACTCACCCCATGTCCACTACCTCCTGCGCCGCCCCCCCTGAGAAGCTCGACCGGGATTTTGGACCTCTTAATGATGACGCTGAATGGGTCATGTGTGGCCTCCTCCATTTTCTCCCTAAAGATTTCGAGCTTGCTCTGGCTAATGGTCCTGGTGTTGTTAAACCACTTTATATTAGGCTCAATCCTCCTGACTTCATTTATCTTGGTGTTCATTTTTTTCAAGTTTGCTTTCGTCCTGTACATTTTGAGCCTCTTTTGCTTCTCGTCATTTTTCCTCTTCGCCTCATCCTTGCAGATCGACTTCCCATCCACCTTCACGTTTCCCACGGAGCTGCGCCCGATTTTCAGGCTGCGCAGCTTCAGGCTCCCCTTCTTAATCATTTTGCGTGGGGAGGAAAATATATTGCTAGACAAATGTTGACGTGGTCGCGGAGAAACAACTCCCCACTGGACATGTAAATGAATTTAGTGACTTTTTTGGGGGGGATATGTGGTTGTACCCACTGCGAAGGGGGGGGTTGTCCTAGCAGCTTTTTTTTTTTTTTTTTTTTTTTTCCCCAACGTGTTACATATTTCGATAACGGTACAAATAACCTGACCGACCCATTGCGCATGCCCATCATTATTGCGAGTGGAAGAGGCGACTGACCCTGATATGGTAAATAAAAAAACGTAGAATGCCGTGCAGTGTTGGGGGAATAACCAATTTTATGTAGCAACGGTGGCTTTTCCGAGAATGATCAACAAAATGGCGAATAAAAAGAGGGACGTTTCCACCGTTCATCTGCAAAATAAGGTTATATATTTTTTTCCCTCAACTGTGAGGGGGTGAATAATGAAGGAGTTACATGAGAAGAGTACTTAATAAAAATTTACAGTGGTGTTCATTTCCTGTGCATTTTAAAGGGTTTCATTATTTCGCATTTCGCCTGCCCCGCACAAAGGAGGTTAATTTTTATGTCGTTATTTGTTTGGGGACTCCAACACGTAGTTAACTACAGCACGGTAAAACAAGTGTAAGTACACCTTGCAACTTGTGTGGCATCACCGGTGGGGCCATGACAACGCCATGTCGACATTGGCAACATTGTGGAAATAGGGGGGGCGAGCGCGAAATGGTAACAGGGTGGACAAGACAAAATAGAAACACTGGAATGAGTGACGTGATCAATTCTGTAACCTGTGTAGCGCCTTCCAAAAGTTCGTAATTTTTGCACCCCGATTGCGAATAATTATGAACTGTTCATACAAAAAGGGGTAAAATGACCAAAATCGCTTGAACGGTGCAGGCATTTTTGCCATTGTTGTTGTTACTACAATTTATTTTATTTTTTGCAATAATGTGAATTTCTAGTGTACCGGTGACCAGCCCACACTTGCACTCGCCTGTGTGGCCATTGTGTGATATGCAAAGTGGCTGTTGGTTTTTCCCCGTCGCTTGTGCCCTCCATCAATGGAAGCAGTTATAAGGCCGAAAGAAACGTTTTGGGGGCGACGTCGATTTTATTCCCACATTTGTCCTTCGCACCTGTCGTAGGGGGGTATGTTCTTTTTTTTTCTTTTTTGTTCTTACCATTCCGCTTATAAATATTTCCATGCCCCTCCCCCTATGCACAGAATGTGTCCACTGCGTGCCCGCGTCGTTTTCCGCTCAACATGTGCAACAGGGGCGAGCGGCACGCGCAACGGATGTGCAGTTTCCTCGCGTAGTTGTCGCCTACGCATACGTGCGCATGTGCATATATGTGTATGCAAGTGCCCTTGTGCACGCAATATGAATGCAAAAAATAACCTCTGGTATTTTTGCCAACGAAGGGCAGACACAAAAGAACACTGTCCCGCGCATTCTATATACACACCCTATGGCATTCCTCTGCACGAAAATGTATGACAGAAAAAAAAAAAAAAAAAAAAAAAAAAAAAAAAAAAAAAAAAAAAAAAAAAAAAAAAAAAAAAAAAAAAAAAAAAAAAAATTGAAATAAAATCAGAATAAGGCAAATCAGATTGGAAAAAAACGTAGAAACAAAATTCTTCCTGCCTCTTTTGTGCATTTTAACCCTGTACTTATGCGTACCTGCGGCGCATTAGTCACGCGCAGAAATGCTAGCGCCACGACGCGATGATGCGGGGGCGACGATGTAATGAGGGCGCAGTTTTAAACAGCAGCACGCAGTTGTTCCCCCCGTGGAAGTGTTGTCCCTTTTTAACCGATCGAACACACAAAGTTATATTATCCTCCCCTTTTTCACTGCGCCATAAACTTACACCTCGCGATTTTCCAAATTCCCTGCGCGCACCTCTGTGTCGAGAAAACGCAGGAGGGACCCATTTTGTTTTTGGAGGACGCCGCGGAGTTTCCATTAACAGTATCCTTCGGTACCCAACCTGTGATTTGTTGACCCGTTTTGTTGGCCCCCCCCCCCTTTTACATCTTCCGTGTATTTCTTTCTCCTTTTTTCCTTCCACACTGACCTTTGCACAACTTTTTGCCCGCGCCTTGGATGTGACTAGCGGTAGCGCGTTAGCAAGCACGAATTGCAGGCCACACATTACCGGTTGAGACCTGCAAGGGACAAGCGCGCGAAGGACGAAGCAAAGGCCCATGTTAATGCAAACCGGCAGGGGGGTAGGCGTACATCTGATGAAAATCTTCATGTCATCCCGCGTAAACAACCCCAATCAAGTAGCAAGAAAAGGTCTGCAAAGAGACCCCAATTTTAAGTTACCTCCTCCACACACACGTAAGGCCAAGTAGAGAGCGCATGTGTGAAAATATTTTCCCCCCCGAGAGATGCCCCTCCACATCCATATCCCCTTCCAGATGTAGACACACATAATTGGATACAGCGATTTGAAAAAAAAAAAAATTGCACAGCTATAGTTGGTGTAACACGTCTGTGGTGTAAATACGGCCAAAATTATTTATATATATATATTTTTTTTCTGCGTGAATAGCATCACCTGGTCGGTGTCGCCCATGAAGTTGCTGTTGTGTCGGCAGGGGGGCGGGGTAAGCGGCGTGGGGGACCTCCGAGTGCAAGTGCGAGCTCGGGGGATAAGGTGGGGAGGCGACGAGACGAAGGGGCGAAACACCGGTTGGAGTAGGAGAAGTGCAAAGGACGATACACTCCATATGGGGGGGAGTACTGCCATTGGTGACGAAGGGGAAGGGGGTGAGTTGGCTACTCAGTTGAATTACCCCCCCGGACAGAGAACCGCAAGGGAGGCGACACGAAGTACCCCCCGTCACCCCCCAGTCGAAGGAGTTAAAAACTGTTTCGCCCACTTCCATTCCGCAGACCCATTTGCGGGTTGCAGCAATGGGGTGGAGCGTCAGGTGGGGGAATCGCGAAACCCCCCCTGTAGAAGCACTCGTGCGCTTGCAGTCCTTCATATGTATTCCCACCAAGGAGAGAAGAATAAGTCGAGTTGCTTCACAGGAGGCGACCCACTAATAAACAGCGCTGATTTGTCAAGTGAAGGAGGAAAAGGGTCGTGCATGCCCACGAGCCACAGTCGCCAAGTAGTAGGTAACCCCCCTGCTAGAGTCATGAACATAATTAGACGCAAAATAGGGCATACGACAGAAGGGAAAAAAAAGTTCACATGCATGGACCATTCGAACTGCTCCGCGTGCTTGTTTGTGAAGAAGGTCAACAGAGCGTACAGGTGCATTAGGAAAAGCGGGGTGGGTCACCTTGACCACTGCGCCATTGGCAAGCATAACGAACAAAAGGACACAACGTCCTCTCGCATGGAAGACGGTGTTTCGAAAAAGAGGGGCATTCTTCGAGGAGAGCAGAGCAAAAACAGGGGGAGCCACAGGAAGGTAGGGTTGCGGGTGCAGTGGGAGGATGGTTCGTCTGGCCAAGATGAGCGAGGAGATACATGTGATGGTAACTCAGATGGTGCGTCTGACTACGCACAGTTTCGCATCGATGGTGGGGAGGAGAAGGGGAAAGAGCTCTCCACCCCTGGAGGATCTGTCCCTAAACGAAACAGTGCTGGAAGTGAAGAAGAAACTATGGAGGATGTTTGTGCAACATGTTTTGGAAGAGGAGGACCCCCGCAGCAGAGCGATCTCGTAGGAGAATGTACATACAGCGAAGTCGATGCGTACATGCACGTGTTCAGGGAAAATTTAGACAATTCTACCATGGTGGATGACATGACCGATTTGCAGCCAATCCATGTGGCAACCAAAGAAGGAAATATGGAGTTAGTGAAAAAAATGATTAGGTCGGGAATTTATATAAATAGTAAAACGAAGACGAGGAAATTTACTCCGTTGCATTTGTCTGCATCCAAAGGGGATCTAGACTCTGTTCAGTTTTTAATCGAGCACGATGCAGATGTTAATGCTCTTTCATGTGACAATGAAACACCTCTGTGGTGTGCCTCCATGGCAAATCATCTTGAAGTGTGTAAATACCTTTTAACTCACGGTGGTTTACCTAATTATAAGACTGGAGGGAAGCAGTACGACTCTCCTTTGCATGCAGCGTCCATGATGGGCCATTTTGAAGTCGTTAAATTATTAACAGAATATGGGGCTGATGTAAGTTGCTTAGATTCAAACCAACTGGAGCCACTGCACTACGCTTCATTTGAAGGACACAAAGGAATTGTGAAATACCTCATGTGGGAACAAATTCGAAAAGCCGTTCATACAAAAATGGAAGAGGTTATAAAAGCTATGCACAAATATGGGGTGTACTCCAAAACGTTAGAAAAATATTACTCTTTAAAGTGTAAAGCATTTTATAAAAAAAAAGTTACGAGTAAAATATTGTGTTGTGCTATTACTTCAGGCAAGGACAAAATCGTTGATGTAATTTTGAGGAGAGGGGCTGATCCAAATTACTTCGACGTCCGATTGCAACTGTTCCCTATTCATGCTGCTTCCATCACAGGCAATTTGAAAATATTTAAAAGTTTGGTCAGGAGGGGTGCAAATATTTATGCGACAACGGGATGTAACAATTCAGCCATGGACTTGACTGAAGACGTGGAAATTAAAAGATACATATTGCAACACTCGAGAAAAATTAATTTGAGGAATGCTTGGCTGGTCAGGGCACGGAACAGTGCCCACGTCCTCTCTCGCCTTTCCCCAGACGCCTTTTATTACGTGTGTACATTTTTGTGATATGCTTATACGCTCAAAAAAGGGTAAGAGGCAATGTAATGTGAATTTCCCTCCGCTCATATGTGAGAATGCCTCTAACCTTTCCATCTTCCCGCGGTGTGAAACCAGGGAAGCCAACCACCCTTTTTTTTAAGATTCTCACTAATTCACCTTCATCGATTTAATTTGTTCAACCTGTCTCTCCAGTTTGTGATTCACTTGTGATTCGTTTTGCCTGCATGCTTTTCTGATTCAATTTGTTTGTGTTTTTAACCCCCCCACGTTACCAGCGGCATTCATTACCGTCCACGTTAGCAGCGGCATCCCTATACCGTCCACTTTAGCCATTTTTTTTTTTTTTTTTTGTACATGTGTGTGTGTGCCTTTTTTTTTTTTTTTCATTTCACCTGACCTGTTCAGGCAACTCATTTTTGTAAGCATAAGCAGAATGGGAAAAAAAACAAAAAACAAAAAACATGTTGGTCAAAGGCGGAGCTTCGTTATCGTTCCCTCCTTGGGGCATACGTATATGGGCTATATTCATGTGTACACTTGATGCCTGTTCCAAGGGGGGGGATTTCCCAAGTGAATAACTCCTCCTCCTAGCCTCTGGGGGGAAAAGCAACCCGGACGTGCTTTCCTCCTTTGCATGCATTTTAAAGGTTACCCTTATTTGATTATTCCCCCATGGCTGCTGCTGTTGCAAATATATATACCAATATGTGCGGTGCGCTGAACTACTGTGGACGGTGCCCCAAGGGCAACGAGTCTGACGCACAGTGAGAAAAATTTCCCTACGCGTGCATCGAAGCCGCAAGATAACGCGTCGCTTTTCCTTCCCACTCTTTCTCCCTCCCTTTAAGACTGCCAAAATGAGAGGCCCCAGTAGGGGGAAGCAGCCACGTTGAAGGAGTACCAACTGGAGAATGTACCACTTCGAAGCAGTGAATTTAAGTGAACGCACAGCTTCGTGGGTTCCTGCTAAGTAAAAGGAAGGGGAGCGCAGGACATTCATTTATTCATTCGCTTATTTATTGGCTTATTTATTTTTTTTTTTTTTCATTTTAAATTTTTTATTTCATCATTTTATTATTTATTTAATTATTATTTTTCCGGCTTTTCCCTCGTCCATGTAAGGGCGATTCCTTTTGTGAGTCGGCCTCGCCCCTGCACAGCTACGCTAAGCTAAACTAAGCCAAGCCAAGCAGCGCGGGAGGTGAGCCTGTTTTGTCCGCTCCATCCTGCCGCACATCTCTTGTTCGCCTTTCCTGTGGTGCTCCCTCCCGCTAGTGCCAATGTCCGAAGTGTATAGCATCGAGCCCAAAACGTCTGGCAGGGTAACCATCTACACCAGCCTGGGCGACTTGGAAATCCTCCTGTTTTGCAACGAGTGTCCGGTAGCATGCCAGAACTTCATTCAGCTTTGCCTGAACAACTACTACAACGGAAATAAATTTTTTCGAATCATTCCCAAGTTTTTGATCCAGACGGGGGACCACACGAATACGGGACTACGTAAGGGCGCCTCTCCAATCCACCGGCCGGCCAGCAGGCCACTGGGCAGGCCAGTAAATGTGTATGCGTGCGTATATATGTGCCTCCGCCCACACGCGTCACCGCCCCCCCCCACCGCCTCTATACCCACGCAGACAACGAGTACGCCTTCAAGGAACCGTTCCAGAATGAGTGCAACCGGCGACTGAAGTTCCTGTACGCGGGATGTGTATCCTTCGCTAACCTTAATATAGAAAAGCCATCCAATGGAAGCCAATTCTTTATCACCTTGGACAAGGCAGAATACCTGAACAATAAAAGCACTCTGTTTGGGAAGGTGGCTAAACACAGTATCTACAATCTCCTCAAGTTCAATCAGATAAAAACGAACAAGAAGGATGAACCGATAGAGGATGCTCCATACATTCAATATATTAAAATTGAGGAGAACCCATTTCACCACTTGGTCCCTTATGCCAATTATGAGAAGGAGGTGAAGGAAAAGAGGCAGCAGGACACACGCCGGGAACCGCCCAGCGAAGTGAAGAAGCTCAGGGGAAACTTGCTCTCCTTTGGCTACGACGAGGGGGAAGAAGCATCTGACGGGGGAGAAGTCGCTGACGAGGGAGAAGCTACTCATGAGGAAGAAGCTACTGATGAGGGAAAGGCGCAAGGGGCGAGGTACGGCCCATCGGGCGACCTGCCCACCGAGAAAGACGGAACGAACCCAGAAGCGCCCCCCGCAGGAGAACCCCAAAGGAGGACATCCTTAGGATCGAGTAAAAGGGAAAGCAAAATGGTTGAGGACAAAATTGATAAGTTGAAAAAAAAAACAAACGACATTGAAAAGGAGAAAGGGAAAAGGAAGGAAAGGGACATTGCAGCGAGGGACCTGGGCACCTTGGTGAGGACAGACGTTACACGCCTTATGCAGGCACACATATATATATAATAATGTGTACCGCTTAGCAGCTTAATAATGGAAGGTGTTGCGAAGCTGGGACGGGGGGGTCGTTCCGATGGGCACCACACGCTCTTATTGCCCATTCGTTCATCTGCTCTCTTTTTTTGTTTTTTCCCTTCACCCCGCAGGATGAGTGTTATTTGAAGAAAATCAGGAAGTACCATAAAATGTCCAAGCGTGAGAGGGAGAAGCAGGTTAGCGGCGGAGGGGTCATTTACACGCAGCGACAGTCACGCGCACGCGCGCACACCCCTTTTAATCGCTGCCCCATTTTTGTTTAACTCCTTCCCCCCCTTTTATAGTCTCTGCAAAAATTGGAAGAATTCGATAACAGGCTGAAGGGGCTTTTTTCCCATGACGGTTAGCAACCAAGGGGCGACCTCCGTGTGGTTTTTGTTCGGCTTGCTGGTCGAGCTGTGTTCCGCAACAGGAGTGTAAGGAAGAGTGCCTCTCTCCCTGGCACAACTGTACGTCTTCCTCGCACATCTGCACCTTTGCCCTTCTCCAGGAGAAACCACCCAAGGGATGAAGCATGACTGGCTGAACACCCAGGGGTTGAAATTCCGGATTGACTCCGCCAATGTAAAATTTTTTTTTTTTTTTTCACAAAACTGTTATCGCGTGCGACATGTGTACCTGTACATGTAAATGAATATGTACATGTTTTTTTTTTTTTTTTTTTTTGCCAGGCATACGAACATGAAGACATAAAAAAAAAAGTAGGCATTGGAGCCAGGGCGAGTTGTTCTACGTGTGTTTGGAGACACCAACATTTTTTTTTTTTTTCCCCATGTGGAATGCCACCCGCCCGTGACACATGTTCCTTCCCTTCCTGCGTGCAGGTGGTTAATCCAATGGACAGTGAAAACAAACGTCCTTATGATTCAAAGTTCAGCATGGAGGTAAATTTTACACCTGAGAGTGTAGAAAAAACATACGGCACAAACGCATGTGTATGTGTGTGTAAGGGTTGCCACTGTGACCGGTATATGATGGATACAACGGTTGACCAGTTGTCATGGTTGCATTTCCGCGTTGTTATTGCTTCCTTTTTTTTTTTTTTTTTCCTGCGCAGAAATATATGAAGGAGAAGCGGTCGAAAGAACACCCCGCGAAGTAGCGATTGGGGACGAAAGAAACGAGAGAAATTAAAAAAAAAAAAAAAAAAATTGTCCACTCTATATGAACCACACTGAGTATACTTGGGCAAGTGTATATGTGTAATTATTTGTGTTTTCCCCCATTTGGCATTTTTCCTCGTTGTCCCATGTTGTGCTTTTGCTTCGCGTCGCTTTGTTGTTATTTGTTTTTGCTTATACTTTGCGCCTTCTTTGCTTTTTTTTTTTTTTTTTTTTTTTTTTTGTGTTTCCCCTTGTGCGGGACTCCCAATATTGCTTCACCTTTTTTACAATTTTTTTAAACCGCAAACTTCCGCGCCGAACAAACAGAAAAAAAAAAAAAAAAAAAAAAAAAAGTGCATTCATTGACATGCACATATTTTGTGTGAAAAAAAGGAAAGTAGAGTTTTCTCCTTCCTCTATTTTCTTCCTCGTCGTTGTGCTTTCTATTTTTCCTTTTGCAAAAACGCGCAGACGCACAAAGCGCATGTCGCGAGTGGCTCCCTACCCCCCGTCACGTGTGTACAGCTGTCGCTCGTCCGCACACCCGCAGGACAATTCTACGTGGCGATTTGGTTTGTCGTGACTTTACTCCGTTCAGTTTGATCACATTTTTTTTTGCTTTCATTTGACTCTGTTTGGGTTTCCTTTTTTTCCTTTGTTTCCTTTTTTTTTCCTTTTTTTTTTTTTTTTTTTCTTTTTCCGTGTGTGCCATCTCGCCGGTCCGTCCCAAATGGAAGATGTAAAGGTCAAGGACACCGTCATGGTATATGGCTACAAGGCCACAATAGAACACATACAAGAGGTTCAAACGGGAGAGGCTTCCCCTGAAAAGAGAAAAATTTACGCAGCCAAATTTAGCAGTAGGGATGGGTACTCAGATGGTGTGTATAGGAACGAACGGGTGTTCACTCCGGAAGATGGAGCCCTGGTCGTTTTCTGTTTGCGCGATTCGATTAGACCTTTCAATGGTATCATTTGCATCTGAGCCTTTATCTGGGGGTAATTCCCCCCCCCCCCTTTGTTGGTGGAGCTCGAGCGGTTAGACGCCGCGATTAGGCATCCCTTGTGTGTGTATCCTTTTCTCATCTCTTACTTCTTTGTTAGCATCTTTATTTGTACTCCCCACACACACACACATATAACCTCTCCTTCATGCAGAAACGGAAAGTGCATGCATAAGAATCCAAAGGGTGTTCAGAGGACACAGAGCCAGGAAGGAATTCCACACGTTGGTCTCCTCCCTGGTGTGGAGAAAATTTGAACACCTGCACGAAAACATGACCCTTCACAATCATGAGTAAGGGATGAGGAAGCGCTTGCCAAGCGTGACACGGGAGAAGGGGGGCATCTCACTCCAGTATGCATATTCGCACAGCCGTGTACCCATCACTGCTCTTTTATTTGTTCACCACCACCCCCTACACACACTTCACCCCGCAGCGAAATTTATAAGCCCCTCATCAAAGTAATAAATGAAGACATAAAGAATGGTAAAATTCAATTCACCTCGAAATGCTTTTCTAGTAATTCGAATCAGTTCTCTCGGATCTCCACGACGTCGTACGAGGTAGGATTTGAGTTTGAGGAGAGCATGCCTGTTCCCCCCCCCCCTCTGTCTTTTTTACAAGGAAAGGAGGAGGTGGGGGAAGTACGCATGGATGTCTACCTCCGAGTAACCACTGTACAAACTTTTCGCATGTCCCTCCCCCTGCAGTCCAACACGTACGATGAAAATGTTCCGAAGCTGAAGGGCAAAATAGACAAAGCCTTCGCAATGGAGATTTTTCATTTTTTTTTAACAACCAAAAATGTAAGCGTCTTGGTAGATTCACCTGCACATTTGTAACGCGGTAGAGATGGCACACGTTATATTTGAGAATTGTTACTCAATTACTTCTTCATCATGACCGTCTCACTTCCTGGCCACCCCTTCCTTATAGTACGTCCTGCCAAACAACCTGGTGTGCAAGATACTCACAAAGACGCAAAAGATGCTCGAGGAGAATATAAAGAGCTCTGTGATACAAGTAGATATGACAAAAAAGTCTAAGGACACCAAACTGATCGTAAGGCAAGAACAGGCGCTGGCGCAGTGCTGCAAGGTGATCGTCTCACCAATGCACTTATTCGCCACTTCTCCGCTGCACCAATTCACGCATTCACCAATTAACTCATTGACCAATTAACTCATTGACCCGTTCCCCCTTTTTGAAGATCCTGGGAGACGTGCACGGCCAGCTGAACGACGTCCTTTGGCTATTCAACCGATTTGGCTTACCCTCCTCAAACAACATGTACGGAAGGAAGTGTGCAGATATTGAAGAGGGTTTTTTGAATGAGTGAGCGAGTGAAATTGACTCCACAGTTACATCCAAGCATCCATACGTTACACCTTTTTCATGTGGTCACTCTCCTTCCATTTAGTTACATCTTCAACGGAGACATCGCTGATCGGGGGGAAAACGCCACGGAGATCTTCCTCCTCCTGTTCGCCTTCAAGTTGAGCAGTTACGACAGCGTCATAATTAACAGGGGGAACCACGAGTGCTCCTACATGAACGAGGTGTATGGCTTTTACAATGAAGGTACTGGTCCTTGCCGTGTTAGCCGTTTTAGCGGCGCGTGCATATTTTTTTTTTTTGTCCTTTTTTGCACACACCTCAGCACTACACTGGGGCCACTTATCCCTACCACATCGATGAGAACTTTTTTTTTTTTTTTTTCTCCCCATGTAGTCCTCTCCAAGTACGACAGTGGCGTGTTCGATCTGTTCCAGGGGGTGTTCGAATTACTTGGCTTGGCCGTGAACATTCAGAGTAGGGCTCCTAATGAGCGTGTGGCACGTTGGCTGACTTGGTTTGCCTACATATGGGGTGCAATCGGGAAGGGGTGTGTTCTGCCACCTATCCGTTTTCTACTCCATCCCACGTAACGTCACATTGTTTTTTTCCCCCCC
>NW_012192584.1:143827-144931 GCF_000956335.1 Plasmodium fragile | reverse complement strand
TTTTTTTTTTTTTTTTTTTTTTTTTTTTCAGGAAAAAGCCCCTGACGGACGAGCAGATCGACCTGCTGTCCTACACCGTGGAGACGGACGACAAGATAGACTACGTCGACTTTTTAAACTCCTTCAAGCCAGTGTACTACATATGACGCGGAACGGAAATCCGCCTCTCCATTTCGTTTGGCATTCGGCGGGGGGGGCGCAGTCCTCTAGGGCCACTTCCTCCGTTACTTAACTGCGCAGGAAATAAAAAAAAAAAAAATTTACTTCCTACCCGTGTTTCACGTGTACCTACATGAAGGAAGCAAAAGGAACAAGTACAAAACTTGTGCTGTAGCCCAGTTTTTTTTTTTTTTTTTTTTTTTTTTTTTTTTTTTTTTATATTTTGTTAATATTTTTTTTGTCAAATTTTTTTTTCCCCCCCTTCCTTTTTTTCCCCCCCCCACGTAACGTCACATTGTTTTTTTCCCCCCCCCCCCCCCCTTAGACCAAATATTCGTGGTGCACGGCGGGCTGAGCAGGTACCAAGATTTGACCGTTCAGGAGATAGATGAGTTGGACAGAAAGAAGCATGAAATTTTGCATCCGGAAAAATATGAGGACACCATCATCTTCGATTTACTCTGGTCTGATCCACAAAAAAAAAATGGAATTGGAGGAAACGCACGAGGGAACAACTGTATCACCTTCGGCCCAGACATCACTGACATGTTTTTGAAGAAAAATAAATTTGACATTTTAATTCGCTCTCATCAAGTGCCTAAAACTTTGAAGGGCATTGAGAGTCATCACGAGGGCAAGTGCATTACGTTGTTTTCCGCGTCGAATTATTGCAATAAAATTAAGAATCTCGGGGCAGCCATCGTGTTTAACCAAGACCTAACCTTCGAGGTGCAGGAGTACATGTCCCCCTCGCTGGAAGTCATTCGAGAGACCTTCGAGGAGAACCAGAAGCTCCGCGAGAAGGTTCTCAACTCGTCAAAGATATTAGACCTGGAGAAAAATGTATGCGCACACCGCTACATACACGTTATCGCTTCGCAGACGTTACCGCTTCACTTACGTTACCGCTTCACACACATTACCGCTTCACACACGTTACCGCTT
>NW_012192584.1:130902-142654 GCF_000956335.1 Plasmodium fragile | reverse complement strand
GTTTTTTTTTTTTTTTTTTTTTTTTTTTTTTTTTTTTGTTAAACGTGACGTATAATCGTTTGTGACATACGATTTGTATCCCCCATATCACTGCATGTGTTGCTTTTAAAAAAAGAGGAGGAATGTGTCCCATTCGATGTCTTCCCCCTTCTGATGGCATTTTATTTCCCCCCCTTAATAAACTTACGTATCAACTAATGTGCTTAAAAAAAAAAAAAAGAAAAAAAAATTCAAATGAACCAACTTGAAAAATATGCCTGAAGTGGTGCACGAGCTGAAGTTATTCCTAACCAACTTGGCAGTAACGAAAAAAAAAAAAAAAAAAAAAAAAAAAGACACCCTGTGAAAGATGCACAAATGGGGCAACTGTGGCAACCGTCGCAGTCGGTGTCGTTTGTGCGCACATGAACTTCGTTCACTTCGTTCAGTTCGATCACTTCGTCCGCTTCCTCCAATTTATCCTCATCTCCGCCTTCCTCTTCTTCAAGAAAGGGTCCGAATTGGTTGACGCGAAGGATCTGTTGAGTGCAGGTTGGCCGCAGGGGCTCGTCTGCCCGCGCGCACCGCAGAGATGTCGGTGCTTTACCCTCTGCGTACTTGCCCACACACGAACGTGCAGCCATTACATAAAAAAAAATAAAAAATAAAAAATTCGTCTGTCTCTTTCCTTTCGCAAAGGGATCGCCGACAAATCCGTCATACAAAACATTGAGGCCAAGCTCGGGGGCAGCCCCTGGAATGTTCAGAGATTGATAGATGTAAGGGGGGAAGGCGCAAAAAAAAAAAAAAAAAAAAAAAAAAAAAAAAAGGCAAACGTGTATCGGGGGCGGATAGACATAAAAATTCACCCCACCGTATGCGTGAAAAAACCACGCTATAATGACTTCCCTTTTACATAACACACACAGCTGGGCATAAATACAATTCAAAGTGCGCACGCGGATGAGGAAGAGGAAGATAATGGAGACGAGAACGAGCACGAACTGGAGCAGAGGCAAGACAGCAGCGATGACTTCATTTCCGACTTAGGGAGTGCGCGCGTGTTGAGGCGCCAATTGAGGCCTCCCGTCGATGAGGACAGTTACGTGGGGGGCGGCGACCAGAGTGGTGCCCACCCGGGTGATGGCTCCTCAGACGACTCACACGATTTCACCGCTAATCGCACCCCTAATCATACCGCTAATCACACCACTAATCACGCCCCTAATCGTATCGCTAAGTGTAATGCAAATGAGAATTCGAAGCACGACGCTCACCACAATGGAAGCCGAAGAGCCGAGCGTCGCGCCCGCCAGGGGCAGACTCCCATGAAAGAGGCAGAGTTCCTTCACACAAATATACAATTGAAGAGGAGCTGCGCCTGCATCGCGGAACAAGTGAAGAGGGAGGCACAAGAGACCTGCATTAACCTGCACCCGGTGGTTAAAGAGTTCGTTTGCTTGTTGGTGTTTTTGTTTGCCCGCATAAGGGACGACGGCAGTGACAGGATGTGCAACCGAGTTGGCGGCGGGCGCACGGGACCCCCCGCAGAATACTACGAGATCGAGGAGTGCGAGGAGGAGGAGGACCCACCCACAAATGCATACGCAGGAAAAAGGAGAAATATAAAAAAAAAAATAAAGTACCTGAAGGGGTCTGGCCAAAAAGGCCCCTCCATGTGTAAAAATATATGTTGGAAGGAACAACAGGGGGGGGAAGACCCTTCCTCGAATTATAACCCTACCAGTGGGGGGAGTGAAGGGAGTGCAGGCAGTGAAGGGGGTGAAGGCAGTGTAGAGGGTGAAGGCAGTGTAGAGGGTGCACAGAGTGAAGACGGAGAGAGAAATTTTCCCGTACGTGGGTACTCAAATGAAGAGAATCGTTTTGGTGTACCCTACAAAAATAATCGACCCGCTCGCAAAGGTCATAATAAATGCAACAGGAGTTGTTACCATGCAAAAGACATGAAGTCCGTCCTATTCACTCGGAAGGAAGAGCAGCAGCAGCAGCAGCAGGATGAGGAAGAGAAGAATGAATACGACATGGACGACGTCGAACAAGCCTTGGCAAAAGAAAATGTGAAGAGAGTGTGCGAGAAATTTTATAAACACATGCACAAAGTTAGTCAAATGAAAAATGATCAAGTGATAAAAAAAAACCTTCATCTCATCACGTCCCTTCTTTATTTAACATATACACATCTGGGGTTGTCTCTGCTGAGGTCGAAACAGGTCTTCTTACAATTGTGTCATGTGAAGAAACAGTTTCACGAATATAAAAAAAAAAATACAGAATTAAACAAAGAGATGGAAAAAAAAGTACAAATGTACATGCAGGAAATAAAAATGAGTGAGCAGTGTACAGAAGAGTACGAAAGACTTAAGGCTTGCTATGGGGATGTGAAGAGGGAAAAGGAGAAGCTAAAAAGGTATGAATGTATTATGCATAGGTTGAGGACGAAGGTGCATTTGCTCGAGGCGGACAAAGTTTTACTTGCGAAAAGGAAAGAGGAACTGGAGGTGGTGGTCAGGCGGAAAGGAGCCTACTTGGCTGGCGGTAGGCATGGCCATGGGGTGACGCAGGAGAAGCATACCACGGCAAGCACAACCAAGTTGATACCAAAGATCCCCCGCGACACGTCCAGTGGGACGCAGGGTGGTGTCCATAGTGACAGGGGTGAAGGAGGCCCCCTTCCACATGCAACACGCGCATCGGAGAGGGACAACCCTGGTGAGGAAGAACAGGCAATGAACCGCATGGTATGCACCCCCCAACCTGATGAGGACTCCGTGGACAAACTAATGGTCCTTCCCAAGTCCTCACCAACAAAAGAAAGTGAAATGAAAAAAGCAGCACGCCATATGGTAAGTACATCCGTGCAGACAATGGAACAAATATATGTGGAAGGACGACAGGAAAAAAGTTCGTATGACATACGATGCAAAGTGAAGGAAGAAAAGGAGGAGCGCAATGCAGGGGGGATGCTCCACCTGGGGGGTAATCCTCTCCCTTGTGAGGAAATGAAAAATGTGGTGGGATGTGTCGGAGGGGAGAACGAAACAAGCAAGGGGGGGGAAACTTTGAAAAAGGGAATGCTGCCCAGTGACAGAAGGGATACCAAACGAAAAGACGCTTCACCAGTCCTGCGGGATATACATAGGACGTGTGGAAGGATGGCACTAGTCCATGTGGAGTCCACTCTTCAATTACTCTCTCTCCCCCTCTTGTGCATGAAACACGGGGGAGGCAGGGAGGAGGCCATGTTGGGAAGCTTCTATTTTGGTCAGGCTGTCCAGTGTGAAAAATTTTTTAAAAAAAGGTACCTCCATGTAGAAGTGGAAGCGACACGGAAGGCGGGATTCTTCAACCGAGTTGTCATCCCACTATGGAAACAAATAATAATTGAAAATTTGTTTAACCACATGGAGGGAACGCATCTCCTCAGTGGTGATGCACCTGCTGTCCATATGCGACTCGTTCACAAATTGGCACATACTTTTTCACTCTTTATTGTATGTGATGAATTTGTAAACGAAATGGGCGGTGTAAATGTGAAGTGCGTTGGTAGTTCTGTACTCCGTTCACTTGTACATTGCCTGTACCGACTGTCCTCCACGACAAGACTCATTTTATGTGACCTCATTTCGCGACAGGAGCGCATCGCACATGAATGGGAAGACTTCATCTCCTCGTTCTGTGTGCATTTCTTTAGAAGGGAAAATGAGTTGTGTGTAATGCGCCATGATGATGTGTGTGGAGAGGGGGCGGACTCCAGTGCTGCTTTTTTATTCGTGGAAGGGGGGAGTGAAGAGCGAGTCGGTGGGCTCCTCCGCGATGCTTACCTCTGCGACAGTTACGTCCGCCATGGTGACCTCTTTACGGGGCACCCCCTCGACGACGAAACATGTTACACTAATGGAAGCATCACAACATGTAATGCATCACATGGATTATCCCACGTTGGGGTCTACCTGTGTGGGGTGACCCACCATTGCCCATGTACGCCTCACACGAACAGGATGGGTGCATTGCCATGGAACAGGATGGGTGCATTGCCATGGAACAGGATGGTTGCATTGCCATGGAACAGGATGGTTGCATTGCCGTGGAACAGGATGGGTGCATTGCCGTGGAACAGGATGGTTGCATTGCCGTGGAACAGGATGGACAAGAAGGTTTCACATCCTGATGGAGGAGATCAACTTACTCTCCATAGAGATCCCCCTTTGAAGCAGATCTGCCCAAGTCACGAGAGTAAAAAGAACACAAATGAACAGCTTCAAAAAATGGAAAGCGTGTTATGCGTCCTTTCTCTTCATTTCCCTGTCCCAATAGGAGCAGTGCCCTTTTATACACCCCCCCTCCCGCTCACGCACACACATGATGTGCACTTCCCCTTACGCAGGACTCACAAAATTTTACGTGGACACAAAGACACACTTGATTTACGTCACTGGGGACGGCACACTTGTGGCAGACCAGCCGACGGGGCACTCGCCAAATGAACTTAAAGAATGGGCAGCCACCCGGATGAGAAGCATTGACCAAGGGGGTGAATATAACACAAGTCTGTCTTCACCCCAACGGAGCAACCATCCTAGTAGAATATTTCCTCCCCTGATGTGGCGACCTCCTTTAGGGATGAAGAGAAAAGGAAACGGAAAGGTAGGAGGCGCAACGAGGAGGGGTTTTATTAACCAAGGGGAGTGGAGACAATTGTCTAGCGTTGGCAAGACCGGAGGGATGATCCCTTGGGGGGTGAAGAAACGGTTCTGCCAATTCAATAGAAGGGGGAAGTTTACGCATGTGAGTGATCTTGTGGAAAAGGGGCGTCGTTATGGGGTCAAGGAGGGAACAAAGAAATTTTTATTCGTGGCGTGGAGGAGGAGAGTAGAAATGTGCCACCGGGTTATGAAGGGAACACCAAAGGAGGAAAAAGTTTACCTGAACAAGTGGAGCAATGGGAACAGGTCCTGCGATTGGATACAACAGAACAGAATGTGGATCGGGGTAGTCTCCTTGTTAGTAATTTTAATTATGGTAGTTGACACGTACCTCTTGAACAGATCGATCGTTCTGTGCCTCATGTACTGTGTCTGCTTAGCTGTACTCCTAGCAGTTTCCCTCATGAAGAAGTTAATTCATATGGTGGTGCGCGTCCCATTTGGTGAGAAGATATTATCGCAGGACTGGTTGGATCTCCTTTGTGTTTATTTCATTCGCATGGTGAATCATTTTCACCGCGGGTGGTGTGAGAGTGGCGAAGGAGTCATGCCACCGTCGTAGCGGGGTGCACGGAAGGGTAGAGAGGCGGACAGGGTGTAAGAAGGGGAAAAAATGCATCCCTTTTTTTTTTTTTTTTTTTTTTTGGTGACCCCTTCCCCTACTCCCAATGTAAGGTGCATTAATTTGACACATTGTTAGGAACCTTCTCATCAGATCATTTATCCCTCGTGAGGAAAAAAAAAAAAAAAAAAAGGTTCAAATGTTTTCCATTCTGCTGTGACACTACCTATTTTGGGGTGGACACAAGTAGAAGGGGGAGAAAATTGCTTCTATATTTGCGTCACCCCGATGGGTGAAGTGTATCAAATGTGCCCCCCCCCTCCACCCCTCAATTAGGTTCTTCCATTTTTCCCCCTTTTGCGTCGTCTGAATATTTTGGTGGGGACTCTACACCTGACTGGGTGTGGCACAGGAAAGGGTGTAATCCAGTTCAGGGCTTTTCCTGCACAGAGGAAGGGGGAGTACACATAATGACAGGAACGCAATGGAAAAAAGAATCACCACGCAAAAATCAGGGCGGGAATTGCCCAACGCAGTTGAGGGTGTCTCACCATGCTGAACGCATATGTGCGGCGTCGCCACACGCTTTACACTACAAGTCGGTGTGCACGAGGAATCGCTTTTTTCACGGAGGACCGAAAGGATGAATGATACAATCTTCGTTCTTCGCAGCTTCTCGAGATGCCCCTTGACGTTTCTCCTCAAACTGCGCAGCTGGTTACGTGTGGTTACCCTTTTTGTGGTAGCGCATTTCGTTGGAGGGGTGGTTTCGGTGAAGCATCCCCCGAGGGCAAAGCGTCTCCCCGTGATTGCTGAATTTACCCTCCTCAGTTGGCTCCTCACAAAGGCAACAAGGGCCGCGCAGTTGTCCAATAGGTCTGTCTTAAGGTTCGTTGCAAGCCGCACGTCTGTCCCGTTTTTGAGTCGAACCTCGCGCAGGTGCCCCTGACGTGGCCCCGTGTTCTCACTGGAGCATAGGAACATTTTGCCGCTCTTCATGGCATTAATTTTGTGCTTTGCTTTTGTTAGGGTATTAAAATGGGACGGGCAGAGTGAGCTGTTCCCATGGGCACCCTTCCATCCATGTGTCGTTACAACTTCCTTCGTGGTGACGTCGCTTCCGTTGAGGAACTCCTTCATTCGTTCGCAAGAGAACCGTCCAGCATGAACCAGCTTCTCTTCAAATGCACCATTACCTAAGATACTTTTTTTAACGTGACCCTTATCATGTTCAAGGTTCATTTCACTTTTTTTCAATTTCCCTTCCTGTTCATTTTTTTCATTTTCGTGTGCCTCCACGCATGGCTGCTTTTCCAATGCGTCTGTCTTCTCGGGGTGGTACCCGTGGGGACTCCTCTGCTCAGTTTCGCTTAACATTGGAGTAACAACCATTTGTAGGTGTTCTCCATGGGGTGCATTAATCATGTGAGAACACTCCCCTTCCTTCACTTCCACCCCCGGTTGGTCTATCCTTTCGTTTTTCTTCCTCTCCTCTGAGTCCACCTCCTTTTCAACCACACTGTGATGTTTCTCCTTCCCCTTGCTTGCTCCTCTCCTTTCATGTGAACACTCTTTCTGGTGTTTCCTTTGGTGAATCAAAATATACGTTTTCATGTGGTTCATAAGATTTTTTTTCCTGTCCATGTATCTTCTGAGCAGCGCTTCGTTTTTGCTTGTGCGTAAGAATAGCTCGCAGGTGTCTTCGCGTTGGTAAGACTCAGCATCGCCTGTTCTCTTTGTCTTATCTCTTCCACCTGGCATAGGTGCCTGCCCCCTGGTTGATCGTTCCTGGCGATCCTCGAGCACTCTCTTGGCTCGCTTAACAAACTGCGCAAACTCTCCTCTGCGGGGGTGCCCTCCTGCCACTCTCCATGCCTCTGCTTCTGCTACCCTGCCCTGATGGACCTCCCTAATTTTTTTTGTCCTGTTTAAAATTTTTTTCTTCATTTTGGTGAGGGTTTTTTTGTACCTAACGATGTGGCACATTTCCTCCACCGAGTCGATTTTCTCACTCGCGTATATTTTGTCACCCATTCCATGACTCGGGATGGTCTTTTGTTTCCTCTTCCCCTCGAACTTTCCTTTTCCTTTTTTCCTTCTCACAGTCTGCAAGTCCTCATCACTCCGCCCCGCATGATCGAGTGGTTCGTTCTGCCTTCTTGTCTCCCCCCCTTTGTTGTCACGTCTGAAAAATTCCTCCTCCTGAGTATTCATTTCACAAGGAGGGACAAAACGAGAAATATTTTTATTCACCTTCACCGGTTCTCCCCTGCCAAGTGTACAATGACGTGTCCTCCCCTTTGTGTGTCCCCCCTTGCGGACATCCCCTGCACACCTCACAACCGTGGAACTTTTTCTCGTTCCCTCCTTGTCGTATGAAGAGACAGAATAAATTACATTGCAGGTGGAGGAGGAGGAGGAGGAAGAAGGAGATAACACACGTGAAGTGGGTGGCGTGCGTGACGTGGGTGACGTGGATGATACAGTCAGGATGAGGGAATTTTCAAACGAATGATTCATCTCCACGTGTGACGTAGTCGTGTGTTTATTTTGTTCATCTGAAGAAAGCTGATGTTCCTTCCCTCCCTCACTTGGTGCCTCCCATTTGGTGGGGTTCTTCTTACCTCGATGAGGTCCGCTTCGGGTGTAACTACCACATCTGCTGAGGTGGCCGCCAACCAAGTTTGCCTTACCAACGAGAGCACGGCCCCTTCGAAGTTTCAACCCTGCCCCTCTAGTGAGTCCCTCTCTTGCTCGATTCATCGTGTTCTTCATGCCCTCCTTCTTTACCCATTCAGCTGAGTGCACAGCTGTAGTCCTTGAAGGATTTCCACCCGGGGGACACAAATTAGGAGAGCTCTTCTTTGCATGTACAGCAGCAGGTGTTACGCCTATCGAATAATCATTTTTAAAATCATTTTTTTCTTTTTTTTTTCCTTTTGAGATTTGTACTGACCGGGAGGAATTATTGTTTTGACGAAAATGAAGAATATCCTGTCTGTTTTTTTTTCTTTTTTCTGAACCATTGGGGGACGCTAGTGTGTGTTGGTCTTTCTTGTAGAGTTGTGAGTAGCGACGTGGTTGTCCTGCTATGTCTTTTGTGCTGGGGGGGCGCGACGGGTGTAATTGCTTCTCAGTGTTATCCTCTTCATATGTTTGCGTTTCCCGCAACTCTTCCCGCAGCTTCTCCGGTGAGGCTTTATTTGACACAAGCTTGACGCTCTTCTGCTGCGACCTGAGCCACTTGTTGGCCGTCCTGTTGGGTCCCCCCCGGGCCGTGTTTAGTTTCTGCGACGAGGCATGACTTCCCCTTTGCATGGCCACCTTGTCCCCGCCATTTATACAAAAGGAATGGTAGCGAAAAACATTTTCTTTTTTTTTACAACCATCCAATGTTCCTTCCTTGGTGAAACTGGCTCTGCCAAGACACTGCAGGAGGTGCAGTTTGTCATTTTCAGACATGAACAAATTTTTTTTTCCTCCTTTTGTTTTTCCCTCATTTGATCTGTGATGCTCCATTGGTTTCGTAAATCCATTCTGTTCATTTGCGTCTCCCCTTAATTGGGGCCTCTCCTGTTGACACTCCTCAGATAAAACAACAGTGGTGGAGTTTTCTCCTTCCATCCTCTGTTCATATTCTTTAATAAATTGCAGGAGGATTTTATTCCCTTCAAGATTTATGAACAAGCTTTCCTCCATCTCTTCGTGTTCTTCTCGGGAGGGTGTTTTATGGGGGAAGAAGTTGTCTCCGCCACGGCGTTGTTCACACACACACACTCACTCCAGGGTGCTGTGTCCCGCTTGGTAAAAAAAAAAAAAAAAAAGGTGAGCCCAAAGCAAACGGGGATAAAATCGTGATGAAGAGACAGGATGACGTGGTAAAACTGGCTCGGCTTGCATTTTCATACATGCTGGGCCAGGTCATAATCATTTCATTCCTCTTGTCAGCGAAGGGGGAGAAGACTGGCGATTGGTTTTCTCCATCAGTGGTTTCAAGTGCGAACAGAATTTTTGAACGTTCATGGGGGAAGCCAACATAAGAAAAACTGCTGCGTTCGTGTATGCACATGTCTTCCCCATCAGTTAGGAAGCTACACGGTTGCGACTAAGCGGCGACATGACTGCGACGTAGCAACCTTGGGGGGAGGCCGCTGATTATTTCTCCGTGCGGGTTAGTGCAAAACCCCAGGGGTTGGGCTCATCCCCCTCCACAAAAAAAAAAAAAAAAGAAGCCCCTGTTCTATTTCTGTCTTGCCACCCTCGAAAGGAGAAAGCGGTGTCCTTGCCCAATGAAAGCGAAGAAGCAGGTTTTTTCAAATGGGTGAAGGAGGAGATAAACGAATAAACGGTCCATCCTCAACAACGAGCCGCCCTTGGACAAGTTCACACCGATGTAGCATTGCATGCACGTGTGTAGAGGGGTGCACTCCACATACAAATAAAAAAAGTACCTAAGTTGGAACAAAAACCCCAATGAAGAGAAATTTCACGCCCAGTGTATGCCCTGTATTATATGCCAGCACAGTTTAGCAGAAAAGGAAAAAAAAAAACAAAAAAAAAAAAAAAAGAACTGTTCTGTCCCTCTTTCCCCTTTCCCCCTTTCACAGTAGCCATATGCAGATCTACCTCCTTTAACAACTGTTTCTTCCTGAACGAACAAAACTGACAAATGGTGAATCCTTTTTTTGGAGGGAGAGAGAGAGAATCACCGTGCCGCATATGGTTAATTCATGGCCTTGGTAAAAAAAAAAAGCCTTTTGGCGAGCCTCAATTGAGCAGAGGGGCTTCCCACCAGCATGGGTCTCAGAACGGGTTAGGGTTTGCATATGGTGTGGCGACTCAAATGGATTGGCAACAGTTGATGAAATTCTTCTCCAACTGCCTCCAAAAAATGACAGAGCAGGGGGGGGGTGGCTAAGGCCTGACTGATCGTTTCTTCTAGCCCTCCACGCTGGGGCCAATATATTGCTACAAATTTGGCCGCCTATTTTTGGCTGTTCCTTCCCCCATTTGCGTCTTTCCGTGGGGTCACCAAGGAACCTCCAAATATATACATACATATATATATGTATACAAAAATAAATGTACAACAATTTATACGTGTGTGTGTGTGTGAAGAGAACGGGCCACGGCTCTCTCTCTCCCGTTGGGGTGAGCTCACAATAATAATTCTCATTTTGAACTGCCTACTGAACGGGGGCGCATGTGCAACACACGATTCAAACACTCATGTTTGGCGAAATGGGGAATAGCTTTCGCCACCTGTTCCATCTCCAATAGGATTTTTTTTTTTTTTTTTAAAAAAGTGATGGCTCTATTGGGCAATTCGATCTACGTTGCACAGCGGCGCGGTATCACAATTAAAGCCCATTTTTTAAAAGTTCATCAGGGGCCCCCCTTTTTTTTGTGGTCATTGTAAATTCAGTTTTTTTTTTCCAAAGGGGAGATTTGCTTGCATTTATATCTCTATATATAATGATGTATAATATTATCTCATTTTTTTTTTTTTTTTTTTTTTTTTTTTTTTCCCGACGCGGGGCGATACAAAGTTGTTTGTTCCCCTCAGCTGTGCAAGCTCGAACAGTGGGATCCGTCACCGCGCAACTGTTTTTCGTTTATCTCCCACCACGTAACATGTTGCAGTTACGGTCCGCATATAAATCACCATAAAAAACTCTCTTCTAAATTTATATTTATTCACCACGCCGCCTTCCATATATATTATCTCTTTTCCATGTCACATTTTTTTTTTTCTCCACGCCATTTCCCAAGTTTGCTCTCTCTCCCTCTTTCGCCACTTTGCTTTTTCCCTACATGCCGTGTTCCCTGTGTTTCCTCCTACCTCTGTGTCACCCCGTTAAAGAAGGGTTTTTGTTTTGTTTGGCTTTTTTTTTTTTTTTTTTCTTTTCCCTCCTTCCCACGTTGTTCTGCAATGTAGAGAGCGACTCTTCGCGAGCAGCGTTCATACGTGTACCATATGCGGTAAACTTGTTCATCGTGTGACGGCGCGCGACTCACTTTCCAGCTTGACTTGGCTACATATCCCCATATCGCCCCTCCTAAGCATAGCACCTTTGCGGCGACAGGACAAATACCTCCCCTCACACGCGTGTACTTAGCCAAACGCGCATGCATACAAATAAGGGGGAAGGGCAAAGTGCCTGACGCACAGGCACGTGAATAAAGGGAAAAAAAAAAAAAAAAAAAAAAAAAAAAACTATAATTGCAGTAGCTTCACATGCATAAATGCGCATGCATACAAATAAGGGGGAAGGGCAAAGTGCCTGACGCACAGGCACGTGAATAAAGGGAAAAAAAAAAAAAAAAAAAAAAAAAAAAAAAAAAAAAAAACAACTATAAGTCCCAACTGCACAGAGAAATATGCGCGCCTTGTCACGTCTTTGAATTGCCGTCCCAACGGTATTCCACCGTCATCGAAGCGTAGCTGCCTTGAGTTTTTTTTTTTTTTTTTTTTTTTTTTTTTTTT
>NW_012192584.1:126221-127966 GCF_000956335.1 Plasmodium fragile | reverse complement strand
CAAAAATTTATTTGCTATAGCGCGCCCCCCCCCCCCTGTGTGTGTCCCTTGTTGTGTTATGTGCGTCTTTTCCGGCGAGCCCTGCGTGGCTAAAATTGCACGCAGCGATTTTGTCAGCCTGCCGTTTTGAACATTACCGTTTTGCAGACTGCCGTTTTATAGATTGCCGCTTCGCACATTGCTGCCTGACCGAGAGGTGTTTTTTTTTTTTTCGCTCGATCTCTCCACCATTTAGGCGCACTGCTGCACCGACCAAGAACGAAGAGGCAAAGGGCCTCCAAGCCAACCATGTATTCACAAGGATAGAAATTTTTTTTTTTTCCATTTTTTTTTGGTCACAACAACATTTTTGAATTTGTATTTGAGGACAAGGAAGAGTTGCTTCAATGGACAGAAATACATATTTATTTTTTTTTACAAAATGCTTTCCACAGTGTGTACAGAAATACATGCATGTAATGTCTCACTAGTTGTTTTGTGTCCCAGCACCCTCTTCCTTCTTCCTGTCTCCTCTTTGCTCCTTCCCCTATGTGTATAAAAAGCTAGCACTCTCTCTTTTGGAGCATGAAATAAAAAAATGGGAAATGCAATAAATAAACTGATTGATCATTACAGTAGTGTAGAGAAGAGGAAGAAGAGCGAGTACAAGTTTGGCAAGGTGTTGGGCTGCGGGTCCTTCGGGTGAGAATTGAGCGCAGTGAGGAGTGTACACGTGTTTGCGTGTTGGTGGCTACCCGTATGCACATTATTCGTTACCCGTTTGCATGTTAGTGGCTACCCGTATGCACATTATTCGTTACCCGTTTGCATGTTAGTGGCTACCCGCTTGCACATTATTCGTTACCGCTCATGACGCCGCTACACCCACCGCAGAGTCGTGCGAGAATGCGTCAACAAACAAACGAAGGAAGTGTACGCCGTGAAAATCATTAAAAAAAAAAAAAAACACAAAAAAAATTTCAATTTTGAAAAAATGGTCAAAAATGAAATAAAGTATCTCTCCGTAATGAGCCACGAAAATATTATCAAGTTCAAAGACTTTTTTGAAGACAAATACAAGTTTTATATTATATTGGAGAAGTGTGAGGGGGGCGAATTGTTTTATACAGTCGTGAAAAATAAATGTTTAGTGGAGAGTGAGTCCATCCAAATTGTACGCCAGGTAAGGGTCTCTCGTATTACTCGAGTGGCCACTGCGAGGAGGCTTTTTATTTGAATAAAAAAAATTTTTGTCTGACTTTTTTTTTTTCCACTTGACATTTTCCCCTCAGATTTGTTGCGCACTGGAGTATTTGCACTCGAGAAACATTATTCACCGCGACATTAAGGTAATGCGAGTGGAGCCATATGAATGCAGTCACCCGAACGGTGGAGTAACCTCAGCGGAGTGATATGAACGGAGCAATGTAAACGGAGGAATGTTCCCCCTTTCTTTCCCCCCCCCCCCCCCCGCAGGCAGAAAACTTCCTGTTTAAAAATAAAAACTCAAAAAGCATCAAGTTGATAGACTTCGGAATGGCCAAAAAGGTGAGTGCACGTGTGGACCAGTGGACAGCGCGGCTCCTACTATTGCCACGCGCGATTGAGCAACTCACACACACACGCTGAAAATTTATCCCCCCCCCTCCTACAGGTGAACTGCGAATACCTAACCGAACTGTGTGGCTCCCCCCACTACATTTCGCCTGAACTGATCAGGTAAAAAAAAAAAAAAAAAAAAAAAAAAAAAAAAAAAAAAAAAAAAA
>NW_012192584.1:110471-123506 GCF_000956335.1 Plasmodium fragile | reverse complement strand
AAAAAAAAAAAAAAGATTGCCCAGCTGGTTAACGACTAATAACCGAATGGGCAAAGTAGTGACGACAACGCGTTGACGTCAGGACGCACACAAATATTGTTTCACCCCCACACGTGATGTGCATGCCCCCCCCTCTCCCCTTTTTGCAACTTCCCCAGGACGAAATACTCAACAAGAATATAAATTGGAAGAGCAAAGAATTCTCCTCCCTTTCCGTCGAGGTTTGTCATGGAGCGAGGGACGCGGAAAGAAAAATAAATAAAACGTGCATGTAAGCGTTTTGTATCGTTTTGTTATTTTATTTTTTTTTTTTTTTCTCCCTTTGAAGGCTGTGGATTTTTTAAAAAAGCTGTTGGAGAGAAATGAAAAGAAAAGACTCACGGCATATCAAGGTTAGTCAACGGAACGCAGATTGGCGACGCAGAAAAGTTGCGCGTTTAAAATTAAGTAGACAACCACCTGCGTAACTAATTCGTCGCTCTCCGATCTGCTAAAATTGCGCCTCCCCTCTTTTCCTGCAGCGCTGAACCACCCGTGGATCAAGCCCCCAGTGGAGTAACCCACCTTTGACAAGCATCGTTGTGTGTGTTTTTTTTTTTTTTTTTTTTGGGCTTTTTTCCCCCCCCTTGTTTTGTCTCCGCTACTAGCGGTTTTGCACCTACCCCTACGTGTATTTTGTGCGTCTCGTGATTAACAATTTGTAGCAGAAGCGTACGCGCGAGGGGGACGACTCATTTTTGTTCCCCGTCCGGTTTCCCATTTGGTTGCCTATTTGTTTCACCAGTTTGTGGCTTCATTTTGTTTGTTGGCTAGCTTAGCTTTTTTTTTTTTTTTTTTTTTTTTTGGACTCTTTCATAATTGAAGAAGTTTACAAAATGTCTTCCTCCCCCAAAGAGGTTGTGTCCATCGGTATGTGTCTTAATGCAGGTTTAGGGACACACATAAACAAATAGAATAAATATGCCTCTCCCCCCTCAGAAGCTTTTTTCGCACACCAATGTAGAATATCCATTGCATCGTTACAGGCGGGAAAGTACCCCATACCATTTAGCTAGTAAAATTAATCAGAAAAAAAAAAAAAAATTAAGATTTAATTTAAAAAAAAAAAAAAAAAAAAAAAAAAGTTCTTTTATAACAATATGACTTTTACACCTTGGAAGGGGAGGAGAAAAAGTAAGAAAAAAAACAGGAATTTTTTTTTTCCCTTTTCATTTTATGACTTGTGTTCCCCCCGCAGGTGATAAAAATATGCATACAATAAAAAATGCGCCTCCAGGGCCATTACAACATTTTTACATGGAACCGATTTGGTACTTCGAGGTGAGGGACGCGGTAAAATGGGGGACACATGAGAATGGGGTATAAGCAGCCCCCCGTCGTTGTCTCATCTGTTCGTACTTTTTCGCGGCCACTTCCATACCGCTTCCCTCCCCAAAGGGTTGGCTGGCTGGCTGATTGGCTGACTGACTGGCTCACTTGACAAAAATGTTGTTCCTCTTGCTCCTGAACTGCGCCACGCCCACCGTCGTGACGGTCGCCGAAGAGCCTCGGAAGAAGGAGTTCCTGTAGCGGTCTTCCTTTCCCTTGGACTGGTCTACAGGTGCGGCGCCTCCGAAGCCGCTAAACTTCCTGCTGTTCCTCTTGGCAGCCTCGGGCGTTTTCCTTTTCTCTTTAAAATTTTCAATGCTCAATTTAATACCGTTGCAGTAGAGCCCCAGGTCTAAAAGGAGTTTCTGGCTCTGCCTGCAGTCCAGCTCAGCGATGGCGTAAGAATAGCTTTCAGGAGTTTTCCCCTTTTCATAGCTCACAGAATTGAAGGAACTTGGAAATACCTTTTTAGCTGACCTCTGGTATATATCGATTTGCACAGCATGTCCGTCGTTATAATTTTTCAGTCGGTCAATTATACAATCATTAATTTTTTTTTTATCCATATTTTTATGTATGTTATGAATTATAATTTTTTTATCATTTGCGTTTATTTCATGTTCTTCCGTTTCTTCCTCTTGGGTTTCCACATCAGTTTCTCCTTCCTCAGTGTGCTTCTCCTCCTCTACATGCTTTATCCCTTCATCATGCTTCATTCCCTCTTGCACCTTGTGACTTGCAGTGGCGGGAGTTTGATTTTCGCCCGAATTGGTCCCAGTGTTACTTTTCATCACTCGGAAGACCCAGCTGTTTGGATCCACTTTGCTGCTCTTTTCTTTTTCTTTTTTTTTTTTTTTTCCATTTTCGTTAAGTATTTTTTCTTCCTTGAGGATGGTTTCCATCTTGGGGCATTTTTCCTCGCTGTCTACCTTCCACACGTTATTAGTTCCATCACTTTTGTTTTTTTTATTCTTCTTCATGTCCGTCGTTGCAGTTGGTTTGGAGGCAACGTGGTCCTTCTCTTCTTCCCCTTCCTTACCAATGCTGCTCTTCTCCGTGTTCATCCCTGCGGGGGTGGCCGCGGCCTTTTCTTTTGTTCGTTCCTTTTTACCACCATCTGGGGAGGCAACCCCCATTTGCTGCTTCCTGCCCGACCCGTCATTCCTTTCCTGCGCTTCGCTACCTCCATCCCCTGCTGTCTTCCCTGCACCATTTACATTGCTGTTCCTTGTATCGCCCCCCTCATCTTCATTTTTCAATTTGTTTTTTTTTAAGGTGGCGTTTGTTACGTAGCATTCCCCATCTTGCTGTGCCATCCCCTTCTTTACCGATTTGCCTACTACACCTTGTGCTTTTTTAAATAATGCCCCTTCCTCCTTCTTATCTTCTTCGTACACTTGTTCTAAATCATCCTCGAACGCTTCCCCCTCTTCCTCCTCCTCCTCATCATCATCTTCCTCCTCGTCGTCCTCCATATCCAATTCTGCATCTTCCTCATCGTCCTCTTCTATATCCTCTTCATCACCAACATCGAGGTAATCTCCTTCTTCCTCTTCCTCTTCTTCATATTCCCTCTCCTCGCCATGGAATCCATCACCAGGGCTGCTCACTCGTTGTGCGTACTTGGCAAGGTTATTTTTTCCCTCGGTATTTTTATTTATGCTAGGGAAAGTTAGGACTGATTGTTTGGTGGCGGTGTTGTACGTGGCATGTCCAGGAGGGTAGTTTCCTTCCCCCATCTGTCCCTTCAAGTTGGAAGTTTTTACTTTACTCTCTTTGGTGACATTCCCCTGTGTAGATGCTAAAACGGGTTCTACATCTGCTTTCTTCACAGCTCCTTTTTTCAATCCATTTATTGTTTTATTGCATGGGTCCTGTTTTAAACGGCTACTACTCTTTGTTGTGGCAGCACCAGATGTACAAGCGACAACTGCTTCTCCACCTTTGAGGATGCCTGTCTTGCCCCCAAGGGTAGCATTCAGCTTGCTCACTTTATATTTCTTTTTTGTACCATCTTCCTTTCCTTTCATATCAAACACATGACCCTCCCCCCCTGTGATGGCCTTGTCCCTTTCTTTTAATTCAGGAGTGTCTTCCACATGCTGATTCACAATGTCCAGGTAGTAGTAATGAATAAAATCAACGTCGACGTAGTACTGGCACACGGTGTGCTTATGCAAATGTATATTTTGTACAAAGTAATAAAAAAGATTGGTGTTTTTATTTTTTTTTATTCTTCCATGTATGTATAAATAAATTTCTTCGTGTACATTGATCACCTCGATGGAGTTTATATGAACTGTGCATTCACTAATACCTAACTTATTATAATAATCTGCTATCATTTGTTTGCCTTTTATTTTAAGCATATTTCCACTTCGCTCGCTTCCTTCTACGTGGATTTGGCTGAGGTTGAAAAATTTGTCCATGTCGCTCTGTTGGTTTTCGTTACTAGTTGGATGTAGGCCCCCGCCCGGTCCTCCTCCGATGCTGCTTGCCGTGCTGCCTGCCGCGCCGCCATCCACCCTAGTTTGATAATTGAAGCTCAACAGCAGGACCGCATTCTGCGCGTAAAAATTGTGCATCATGGCCTTCTTCGTGTGCAGGACGTAGTAGTACTGATATATGAACATGCACGCGATGTTGTAGGCGCTGCCTGTCATGGGGTCCATACTTTTGTTATTAATTCCGGTTAGGTGGTTGCTTGGAGTGGACACATGGGGTCTGTTCATGGTTTCCACATTGGTGTTTCTGTCATGCGGGTTGCTTGCCCTCGCGGCAGCTGCATTCACATTCACGTTCGCGCTCGCGTTACCCATAGTGGACCCATCCATGGGTGTGTTTACCCCCTTGCGTGCATCACTGTTTGTAAAAGTTACAACCTCCTTTGCATTGGCGTACGCATCTACATGGTTACTGCTTCCCCTGGTGGTACCAACATTGTGTGAGTTTTTACGAAGGGACAAATCTTCTGCTTCCTCTTCTGCTTCCTCTTCCTCCTCGTCCACTTCATCATCCTCTTCATCATCATCGTCGTCCCCCTCCTCCTCCTCCTCCTCCTCATCTTCTTCTTCCTCGTATTCTTCTTCCGCCTGCACATGGTCCTCCTTCTTTACCATTTTCATTTTCATGTTCATGTTATTCACATCCTCATTGTTGTTGTTGTTCCTGTCCCCGTTAATCATTATTAGCATGGGTTCTTTCTTTTGGCTACCCAGAAGGGATGGGTCTTGCGGGGCGTTTTTTCCCCTTTGGGGTTCTCTTCTCAACTGCTCGTTCGCGCCGTAGGGGTCCTGTCCCCCGGCGTCCCTGCTCGCACTGTGCGTTGTCGCTGCGTGGGTCGCGTCGTGCTGGTAACCACCCACATTGGAATCAAAATAATTTACCTTCTTCTGCCCCGACATGGTCATGCAGGACGTTGCATCTGCCACATCGTAGTACCGGTTCACATTTTTGGGGCCACCAATGTTGATGTAATTTTCTCTGGTGCCTTCATAATTGTAATTCTTATACGTCCTGTTACTACTCTGTGTGGTTCCTTCACCATGTGTATTGTTGCTTGTTCCATCGTGCATGCAGCTGAGGTAGGAGTCATAGTTGTTCTGTCTTCCTTCCTTCTTCGCGTGAACATTATATGTATTTTTGTTATTGTAAAATTTTCCTTGGTGAGCGTTTGCCTGATTTCCTGCCCCATTGTTAATACTTCCACTGGTGCTGTTTCCGTGAGAGGCATCCACATGGTATGCGTTCATGGTTGTAGTGGTCCCGGTTGTACTTCCATTCAGCAACTTTGGCTTTTCATAATTATATATATCCTCATTGTAGCTCATCATGGTACTTGTGTTTTTCGCATCTGTTCCACTTACACTATTTGCAGGGACCATGCCCGCTCCACTAAAGTTACTTCTTCTCTTGTAATACATATTAGAGTTATTGTTAAGGCTACTTGGGTTGTTCGTGGTACTTCCCTCGAAGACGCTACACACGTTATCGCTTACTTGTTGGGGACCCTGGTTGGTATTCTGTTGAACACCTCCTTGAGGGTTCACAGAACCGCTCCCTTGCCCAAGACACTGCTTAGCACTAGAGTATTTGTTTTTGAAGAAGAAAAAGGAAAACTTATTTTTGCTCTTATTATGCTGCTTCGCGTCCATGCTTCTAGAATTCATTTTTTTTTTTTTTTTTTAAATTGGAGTCAAAAGGGGGAATGGGACAAAGATTGGCCTGGTGAGAAGGTTTTAACCAGGACTACGTGGCAAGTGTACGGGGGGGAAAAATGTATTTGTATATATATATGTGCGTGTATGAACTGCTGACCCCACAAGGCGAATAACAACGAGTGGGTGTGTTTCCTCCGAAGGGACGAGCAGTCTCCTTACTTCATTTCTCTCCTCCACCTCGGCGCGAAAGGGGCGTCCAACGGGGAGGTCAAAACGAAGGGAGGGGTAAATAGGGGAGTGTTAACTGGGAGTGATAAAAGCCGAGCGAGGCCGTATGACGACTGCCGTGTGGAGATTACTCTCGTATGAACATTCCCTCATACAAATATTTGTACTCCGCGCACGGTGTCACTGTGGGGCTGGCTTTTTTTTTTTTTTTTTTTTTTTTTTCCCTAGCTTGCGCTACATATAATAATTTGGCAGAAACAGCAATTCGCGGAAGGTATACTTCTGCGATTGCGTTCGTGATGATCGTGGTGGGATAGTCGTGGCGATAGTCGCGACGATTGCTTTTACTATTGTTTTGCCTCTGATTTTATATTCCTTTTTTTTTTTTGTTGTTCTTATTTTTGCTCTTATTTATGCTCTTGTTTTTGGCTTATGTTTTTTTTTGGTTTCCTTTTTTTGGGTTTTTTTTTTTTTTTTTTTTTTTTCCACTTCCTCTCTTTTAAACGTTGTCGAGCGTAATAAAAAAAACGAGTGCAGTTTTTGCTTGACGCAAATTGGTGAAGGGGAAGCCTTGGAAGGCGGCTGGGGGTTTCGAAAAAAAATGGGGCACTATAAAAATAATTTCCTTTGGCTGGAACGAGTTTCACTTGGTGGCGATTGATGGCCCACCGTTGGGGTCATGACAAAATGAGGGAACAAGGGAATGGGATAGGGGGGGGGTGGCATGCATATATATATGTGCGCAATATATAAACACTGCGGTATGAACTGATCGCCGCGATTTTTTTTTTTTAAAGAAAATTGCACAGCGGGATATGGGGGCAAGGAGGGGTGAAGGGGAAAAAAAAAGGGGGGGGCTTTTTCCCTTTCGCCGGTAATGGTTTAAAATGTGGCCGTCGTGGATCTTATGGCTTTTTTTTTTTTTTTTTTTTCCTTTCCCCTACAAACCTGTGGTGGCGGCATTTGACTCCATTTGGCTTGTGGTCACACGTGACACCATCTCGCCGCTGCACATTGGCTTTACGCCAAAAAAAAAAAAAAAAAAAGGGAAGGCAAGGGAAAGAATAGCACCATCTCCCTCGACGAAACGTCATACACAGGAAAAAGAAATATATATATGAATATGTGTACGCATCACATGGGCACATGTTTCTTTTTTCTTTTTTTTTTTTTTTTCATTTTGTGAAGCATGTGATGGCTCGTCGCCCCTGCCAAAGTTGCCCCACGAAAAGGTCCAACTGTGCCCATACGCGTCCCCTACACGCACCTGGTACAAATTTTATGCGTATCCCTTCGTAAGTCCCTCCCCACTGAACACATTTTACATTTTTCCCCACCTCGTGTCAACACTTCATTATTGGAGGGATATGTAGAGGGGGGCTGCAGTGACGCCGGTCTGTCCTTTTTTGCGCCACCTCAAATAATTGGTCAGGTCAATATGGAATGAAATAAAAGGCGTATCTGTCCCTTTAGATGGGACAAGAAAGGAAAATAAAAAAAAAAAAAAAACATTCAAACCGCGTAAACGAAACGTCCCCACTAGTGCGTATTCCCGTACGACATGTGAAGAATTACAAAAAGAGCATTCGAGTTGTATCCTCACACCTTAGTGAAAAGAACGAATCAGGGGGGAATTCATTTATGCACACGTAGGGACCCAAGCAAGGTGACCCACGCAACGGGGGAAAGGCTATCCTTTTTGAACAATCCCTCATGGGTACTCTTGCGGTGGGGGGAAAGACGTACAACATTACATATATGTACATATGGACCTATTTAATCTGTCACATTATATGTTTAAGGGTGTACACGGAAAAGGGGAAGAAAAAAAAAATAATAATAATACGATAGGAGACAACCATGTGCCAAAAAGGTTATACATTCCTCCGTTCTGTTTTTTATACCTTTGCATTTATCACTTGGAGTAAGTGAAAAGTCCCTTCTTCGTTCCCTCCCATGCGTGACGCTTCGAAACAGCTGGCGTTGAGACTCTGTTTGGGGGAGCAACACCCCTGTTCAATTCATCCCCTTCTCAAGGCGCCATTTCCCATGGAGCGTGGTTCAGGGTTTAGGGTGACGAGAGCCCCACTACATGGGTGTTAACAACTGCTTCCGGGGGAGGAAGTGCAAAATGGAAGGGAAAAATTGAGCCATGGTGTAAGGACGAGTTGCCTAACGACCCGTTGTTGACTTTCCACCGTCACGGTACCATCACGTTTCCACCCCTACGGTGTACATTTTGCAGCACCGGCAAAATTTCTTGCCCCCCTGAAATTATTGCCCACTTGTTCGCAGTATGCGATGGGCCGTTTTTTAAAAAAAAAAAAAAAAAAAAAAAAAAAAAAAAAAGGATGCATGCGAAGAGGAGAACAGGATGCCATTTGATGGCGCGTCGTTTTCGCAGCAAAGGTCGCGTCGGGACGTTGAACAATTATTTTATATCTCCTTGTTTATTTACCCCTTTTTTATATATATATGTCCCTCCGGCCTGATTGGGCCGCATTTGCAGTTTCATCCCCCGTTCACTGCGCATGTTTTTGTGATAGGACGTGGCAATGCGTGTTGATGTTAAATTGAAGAGACCCACGCGGCGCGAATAGGCCAGCTGTATTACTACTACTACTGCTGCTACTACTACCACTACTACCCCGTGGCTGCCAGCACAGGATGGACCTCTTCCGGGAGGAGCGCGTGGAGGTGGAGTTGAACGCAGACGTCAGTTACGCGTGCGCCCTGAATGACAGGCTGTATTTTGGGACGACCGATGGGCGAGTGCTGAAATGGCGCATCGAGAAGGAGCCAACAGGAGCAGCAGCAGTAGCAGCCTCTGTTAGTGCAGCCGCTGTTAGTGCAGCCGCCGCTGGAGGAGGGAGAACCCCCCCCAAGATGCAAGTCCTGTTGGAGGAAAGCCACACAGTGAAAAAGAACCAACAGGTAGAAAAAATAATCCTGGTGGAAAAGGAATCCCTGATCATAATACAAATAAACGATGGAGTTTATTTTGCTAAAGATTCACAAATACAGAATTTAACTCTCCTTTGTAAGGACGCGAACATATGTACGTTGAATGAGAAGAACAAAAAGGACTTATTGGTGTACAGCATGAAAAAAAAAAAATTAATTTTTTTCCACTTGGACAATGGAAGATATAAAAATGCAAAAGAACAATCCTTTAATGAATTTATAACATCATTCCTGTGGATCAGTGACTCTCTTTTCCTGACCATTCAAAAGAGTTACTACCTGTTACGATTAACCAAAAATGAAAAAATTAATTTATACAGTCATGAGTATGAACAAACATATAAATATATAACCCTAATTAACGGAAATGAAATTTTTATTGTGTGTGACCTGAACGTTGGAGTTTTTTACGACATACACACATCCATGCCTTCTAGGAAGAATACAATTACGTTAGTAGATAATGTGAGACAGCTTATCTCCTTTCGTTTTTTCCTCTGCTCTTTGAACTCCAAGGGGGTGGTGAACTTTTATAACGTTAATAATCAGCAACATGTGCAGACCATCTGCATGGAGGAGTACGTGGATGTTGTAGTGAACTATAGCGATGTGTGTAGTTCCTTTTTATGTTCCATGTTGCTGCTGGAGCAGGAGGAAGGGCGTGATGGGCAGGGGGAGTACTACTACCCTGGAGAAGACCCCAACGAAAGAGCTACTTATCACCTCGACTTGGATGCAACCCTCACAAATGGAAACCATAATCAGCGCCAGCAACTTCGTCAACACTATTATCTTCGCCACCCCAATCATCACCGTGACTCTTCCCCTAACACATATTATCCCCCTGCTGTCAGGGGGGGAGAAGAAGAAAACTTTCCCTTGGACTCAACCAAACTGATGAATCAAACAGGAGACCCCAGTGGTGCACCCAACAACTACATATACTTCTTCAACAAAAGCTCCATTCATGTGATGAGATGTCAGGAGTTATTTGAATACCTCCCCAAGTGTATTCAACAGAATAGAATTGACAAAGGGTTTGTGTTGATTAATAATTATTTATTTGAATGTGATACAGACAGGGTTAGCACCCTCAATGAATATACTAAAGCGTGTGCATATTACCTTTTTTCTAGAGCCCAATTTGCTCTAGCGTTTGTGCATTTCGAACGGGTCCATATTAATCTGCCTTTCCTGTTGTCCTTCTGGGAGAGGTACCTCTCGAGGAAGGGAGAGGCAACTGAAGGGGGTGGCAAGGGGGCTGCAACCCCCAAGTGTCAACCACAAGAAGGGATCAGTAAACCTTTTCACTTTTGCCTGCCTCACTTATGTAGTGTGGAAGAAATAATCGACCATAATTTATCGTCGCAGAGGAGGAGTAATGATGGAGGAGATGTGGATGACTCCTCCAACGGTCCAACTATCATTGGCGACACCCCAGAGCAACAGGAAGAAGATAAAAAAAAACTTCTTAGAGTAGCAAATAATTGTTTAATAAAATACTTGGTGATGAAAAGAAACGAACTCGTTCTGCAAGGTGAGGGAATGATGGGTATGTACGAAGAGGAGCACACCGTCACAGAGGGGAGTGCACAGGTGAAGGGGAATAACCTACTTGGGTCGGTAGACAATTTATTAATCAAACTGATGGTAATAAACGAATGGCCTGGATTCTCTCACTTCCTCATGAACACGAATAACTTGCACCTGGACGTGGAGGAATGCATCTCTTTTTTAAAGAAGCACTCCAAGTTCGTAGAAACAGTGCTGATGTACATACGAATGAAGCACTTTGAAGAGGCCATACAAATGTGCGCCACGTTTCTTTACGTATACAATGGGTGGCTCCGCGTTGGGGAAAACGAACAAACGGATGACCCCCCTGCGAGCAATGCAAAAAAGGTAGAGCAGATGGATCAAGGATGGATAGACTTTTTCACCAAGTATAAATTTACAAAAAATGTGGATAAAGGAACAGCCTTGCACTCACTGTTAAAAGAAATGTACAACATACTCATTGTCCTGAACGACAGCTTACATATGATGGATATAAAAAAAAGTCAAATAAAAAATCTGTTTGAAAATGCCTTTCCCTTTCTTATAAGATTTAACGAAAGCGCATTTTTTGACTTTATTGTTTCCAGAAACTTTCTTTTAAAACCGGAGGAAATTCTTAACATGTTCAAAAAAATGGAAAATGAAAAATTACACATAAAAGGAAAACAATACATGCAGAAATATATCACTACTTTTTTAAAACATGATAAAATGAACAAAGAGGTGAACACTTGTTTGGTGGAGTTTTACCTGAACGATGTGGAAATGCCTGAACAAGTCAGGCAAAAAAAGATTTTGCGATTTTTACGATGTAGCTATCCCTTGGATGTCGCGCGCTTGGCTCGGATGGTACCTTGTGGGCAGTTTCCGCTCGTGCAGGCGTTGCTCTTTGGCCGGATGGACCACCACTAGTAAGTTGTTGAGCGGTGATGTAGAAGTTTTTCCCCCGTCACACCGCCTCCACGCTGTGTCTGCACACCGCCGCCACACCTCCACCACAACTGTGCATAACTTTCCATCTGTCCCTGTTGCCCTCCGCAGCGATAGTTTAGTCATCCTAACCCAGGAGAACCTGTGCATATGCGAAAAGTACTGCCTGTACCACAGTCTGCTGTTCAAGGATGCCGCGAAGAGGATGGGCAAAGAGGACCAAGACAAGCTTTTTGCAAGTCTGTTCCATAACGAGAAGGAGGTCTATCAAGGTTTATATGAACAGATGCGGAAGGGATTAGAGGAGGAGGGGGAAGAGGGAGGATCGAATGATACGTACGAGGAGGAGAGGAAGAAGCGGATCCACGCAAACAGAGGCAACCACGCGAGAACAACGAGGAAGAAAAAACTCAATGATGCATTCATTAGTGATGTCATAAGAAATTATCACAAGGAGGTCTACATCGGTATGGACAAAGGGATACTAGCCAAGTTGGAGAATCAACGGAGAATAAGAAAAAACAGAAGCAGTCAGTTAGACAGCGAGAATGACGAAGGGACTTCGAATGAAAAAAACGAGTATCACTTCATGTTGAGTCTGATGGAAGAACAAGAAAGGGAAGACTCCAGTGATGATCATTTAACCGAGATGTATTATGAGGATGGGGACGCAAGTTTCATGAAGGATGTTGAGGGAAGCCAAAAATGTTCTGAAGATTCATGGAGTGATGAAAGCACTGAGTTTGGTGTGAGCACCGACTCAGACGGGAAAACCACCTCCGATGGAAAAACCTCCTCTAGTGTTGATGATGACGTGATGGAAGGAAAACAGAAAGGGAAGAAGAATTGCGGAGTGACTCCAAGTGGGAAGCACGCACATAAAAAAAAAGGAGGCAATAATAACAAGAAGAGTCAAATGGGGATAGAAGAGGAAGAGGAAGAGGAAGAAAAAAAAAAAAAAAAAAAAAAAAAAAAAAAAAAAAAAGACCAATTTAGCAATAGCAAACACAGAAATGTGGATGTAGATGTGTTGAACTACTTCGATTTGTATAGAAGCGGAAAGAACCGATCCTGTGGTTTCTTCTTCCTCCTTGTGAAGGTTTGCATGGACAAATACCTTGACCCAAACACTGATGAGAAGAACAAGCAAACGTATAAGAAATACGTCACGTATATACTGAACAAGTATAGCCACCACGGCGATTTCGAAAACGCATATATTTTTGAAATGATTCCGGACGAGTGGGCCTTGTCGGAGGTCCTTCACTTTGTCAGTTTAAACTTAAAAAAGAAAAACAACCGATACATGGACCTGCACCATTACCATAACTTGGTCAAGGCGAACTACTTGAGTGCGTCGTACCAGATGATTGACGACAAGGAACAGCGGCTCCTCGTCAAGGACAAAATGTAAGCCAGCGGCTACACTGCATATATGTGTGTGTGCATATATATATGTGTGTATGTATACGTGCCGCACGCGATTATTTTGTAGCACATTATTTTTCCCCCATTTTGTCTTCATCCCCTTTGCAGAATCTGCCAGGTGTGTAAAGGCCCCATCGCGGAAAAACGTTTCGCGTACTTCTCAGCCAAAGTGGTCACCCACATTCAGTGCATGGAGAAGTACGACGAGGAAGTCCACCGGTGAGGCAGTCCCTCCTCGTCCTCACTGCGGGAGAGAGAAGTGCACGTCACGCAAACTTCGCCGAAGGGTAACGTAATGATAAGAGAGGTGCACTTAAAAGAAGCGTAGGTTTGTACCCTGCACAAACGGTAGCAGGTTGCAATCGATGCATTTTTTTTTTTTTTTTTTTTTTTTTTTTTT
>NW_012192584.1:106385-108765 GCF_000956335.1 Plasmodium fragile | reverse complement strand
AAAAAAAAAAAAAAAAAAATATGCATATATATATATGCACGGGAGAATATAACAACACACACACACGACAGGCATTTATTTTGTGGGTGGCTTACTCTCCACGTGTGCGTGTGCTTGTCGTTTCATATGTAATATTATTGAGTTATCATTCTTCTTCATTTGCCTCCTTTTTTGTTTTCCCCTCCCCCCGTTCAGGCGTTTATATATATAAAACACATAAAATTATATGTGGCTATTGGCACGGGCTAATAAAAATTTGTTGGGGGGGGTTATACTACTACTCTTCCTGTACCCACCAACGCTACACCTAGGGGCTGCTTCTACACTTCACTTGGTCATCATGAGGGCTTCCTACCTCACTGCAACTTTTCTACATACTTGGCCAACTGCAAATGGGTGCGTTAAGGGGAAAAAGGGAAGAGGTGTGGTGTGTGCATCGCGTGGTGGGGGGATAAAACAAATTTCACGACGCACGTTGTATGACGCGCAAAATAAAAAGATTTTTTTCAGAAGTAGAAATACATTCTCAAATTGGTTTCGAATCAGGTCTGTTTTTATCATCATTAAAAATCTTTATTGGTCTCGGTTGGTATGGCTTTTTTTTTTTTTTTTGCATGCTACTACAAAAATAGCCTTCCAAAGCACCGCGTGTATAACAAAACGAAGTCGCTCCTCCCGTTTTCAACACTACATAAAAAGTGTACTACTCACCTTTTCCTTGACGCGCTTCTTCCTGAGCTTGGCATTAAGCTTCTTGGGTTTGTCATGCTTAGCTACAAATTTCTTCACCTTATCCTTTTTCTTCTGAACCTTTTCGGGATTTTTTCTTATTTTTTCATGAGCACTCAGGTACATTTGTTCAATATTATTTGCATCGATTTTATTTTTTATGTATTCATTAAAATGCGTTTTGTATTTGTCCATGTCCTCTTCTTGTAACGTCTTCATGTACTCAGCCACGTGAATACCCAAGATGTTTTTTCTTAACTGTTCAGGATTAAATTCATTTTTTGATCCAGGGAACCTATTAGTGCCATGAGGAATATTCAATCCTCCATCACATGCACCTTTCAATGCAGCAAAGACTCGATTTCCTGTTGTCGTTCTTGTAATACCAACATCTAGGAATGCTTTAATCGGTTTTCTCTCTTCATCATCCTCCTTATCCTCATTATTTTCATTCATATCGTCTGTCAGTTTTTGCACCCCAAGAAATTGCGTGTCGAGATTGAGCGACTTCAAAAATCTTCTTGCACATAATAACCCTGTGGCGTAGGCAGCTGCGTAATTTTTTAATCCTACTGGAATTCCATATCGGACTAGCTCCTTTGATTTAGCCTCTGCCAATATTTTATCACCTTCAATGTGTGCACTGGCTATCTGGCATATGATTTGGCAGTTCGTCTTGCGCACCACAAAGCGAAGCTTCTGTGCGTTGTACTTGTTCTTATCCTGCAGGATCAGGGCCTTGCGCGCTCGGTAATCAGTCTTGCCCTCTACAAATGGGGGGGGAGGTGATAAAAAAAAAAAAAAAAAAAAAAAGGGGGGGGGGGGAAAAAAAAAAAAAAAAAAAAAAAAAGGGGCGGACACGTACATGTGATGCGGAGAAACGTACAATGGGATGTTTTGGGGTGGAAGGGCAAATCACCCCATGGGGGCGGTAAAAATGACAAATGGCCGCCTCGCCAAATAAATGCAAAAAGTTTGCCCCTCCTTAAGTCATGTGCCAAAGTCAGGTGAGTCAGCAACTTGTGGGAAAAATGCGTAACTCGTTTTATCAGTGGCATTTTTTTTTTTTTTTTTTCAATTTAGCCTCGAATAAAAATATCCCTCATAACTTTTGCTATTAAGAACGTATTCATTTATTTAAGGCATGGGCGTGCGTGGCCATATTATTGGCCATATTATTCACGGTCACTACATAACACTCTGTACCGCTCATACAAATGCATAATACAAAGCCACGCGGAGGCGCTTTTCTACAAAAAAAACTCCACGCGTTAACTACTGAACGTACCTCGTCGCCTCCTATACTTCACTTGGTACCTCTTAAAGTACGCCTTATTCTTAACAACCTTAACATATGCCATTTTGCTTTTTTTTTCCACAAGAAGATAATGTTCCTTCTCTGATGTGACAAAACCGTGTGAATCAGCTGCGTGAAACGATGGGTCAGCACGCAAGGAAGTGAAGAAAAAAAACAAGTAAAATAAAAAAAAAGCGGTTTTGCCTCAAGCGGGAAGCTTTAAAAAGAGGAAATAAGGTTTGTAAAAAATCCTGCATAAAAGCAGAAATGCACAGAAAAATGAAAAACGAAAAATATTAAAGTGAAAAAGGAAAAATGTTTTTTTTGTTCTTCTTTTTTGGAAAAAAATAAAAC
>NW_012192584.1:96792-104460 GCF_000956335.1 Plasmodium fragile | reverse complement strand
AAAAAAAAAAAAAAAAAAAAAAAAAGGGGCGGACACGTACATGTGATGCGGAGAAACGTACAATGGGATGTTTTGGGGTGGAAGGGCAAATCACCCCATGGGGGCGGTAAAAATGACAAATGGCCGCCTCGCCAAATAAATGCAAAAAGTTTGCCCCTCCTTAAGTCATGTGCCAAAGTCAGGTGAGTCAGCAACTTGTGGGAAAAATGCGTAACTCGTTTTATCAGTGGCATTTTTTTTTTTTTTTTTTCAATTTAGCCTCGAATAAAAATATCCCTCATAACTTTTGCTATTAAGAACGTATTCATTTATTTAAGGCATGGGCGTGCGTGGCCATATTATTGGCCATATTATTCACGGTCACTACATAACACTCTGTACCGCTCATACAAATGCATAATACAAAGCCACGCGGAGGCGCTTTTCTACAAAAAAAACTCCACGCGTTAACTACTGAACGTACCTCGTCGCCTCCTATACTTCACTTGGTACCTCTTAAAGTACGCCTTATTCTTAACAACCTTAACATATGCCATTTTGCTTTTTTTTTCCACAAGAAGATAATGTTCCTTCTCTGATGTGACAAAACCGTGTGAATCAGCTGCGTGAAACGATGGGTCAGCACGCAAGGAAGTGAAGAAAAAAAACAAGTAAAATAAAAAAAAAGCGGTTTTGCCTCAAGCGGGAAGCTTTAAAAAGAGGAAATAAGGTTTGTAAAAAATCCTGCATAAAAGCAGAAATGCACAGAAAAATGAAAAACGAAAAATATTAAAGTGAAAAAGGAAAAATGTTTTTTTTGTTCTTCTTTTTTGGAAAAAAATAAAACTGATATGAAAGTGGGAGGAAAAAAACTGGTTGGTCAGAAAAAAAAAATGAATGACCCAACTGCGGAGGGAATATATATGCAAAACTGTTCGTTTTTTTTTTTTTAAACACAAACCAGTTTAAGGGTACAAGCAGCTGTGGGTTAAGGGCTTGCGCATATGTAGAGTGGTTACATATTAGTATCCATACATATATTGTATGTATGGGGCGACGTGAACACGTACCCCGTCGCTTCCCGCCCCACTGCCAATGGTACTGTTTTTTTTTCCTCTCACCAGGTTGAGCGGTGAAAAGAAGCATACCTAGTTGTTACGTTAGGAGCGGAGCATACAATGCGAGCACCATCATACATATATAATACGTATCCACATATACTTTGCGCACAAAAAAAGAAAAAGTGGGCTGTGCTTCTTTAACCCGCCTGACCATTGCTCAGATATTATTTATATATATGCGGAACAGCGCGGGGAGGGAATAAAACATTTTTACACGGCGGTACGCATAAACATGCATACGCGTGCCGTAATCGACTTGGGCACAAGCGACGCGATGCACTTCAGTTACCTCCTTGCATATGGCGGAAGCGTTGGCAGGTGTAGGGGGGAAGAACAGATGCACTCCTTTTTTCAACTCCGTGGGGCAGTGTTTTTTTCCACTCGAGGGAAACAAACTAGGACTACGAAAAAATGACGGGTGTAACATTTGCATATAAATATCTTCCCCACAAATAAATAAAAAAAAAAAAAAAACACCTTACGGGAGGGAGCAGCACTTGATGCAGCCCAAGGGTTATACTTATGAGAAAAAATAGGTCCAATCACAAGTGGTTGGTGCTGCCCACAGAGGGGATGCGCCACTTGTGAACGGTGAACAATTACTGTACCCGCTAGGCTGCATGGCCCCTTTTTTATTTTATATGCCCACCGGGGGGCGCGACATGGCGCCATAACAAAACCAACACGTACTTTATCGACTGCCGTAACACGATAAGGAGATATATGGGTCGCACCATATTATTTATACAATACGTATTGCGCCCCCCACCCTATATACATGCTCCGTCAGGGATTTGTTTAATTGCCCTGCCTCACCGCAAACGCTATATGCTTGTAATAAAATACGTGCCCCGCGGGGAAGAAAGCCAAATGGTGCATAATTTTCATACAGGGAAAAAACAAACTCCCAAATGGGACTGCAATTTGTAGCTAGCCGTTTAAGGTATTCCTTTCCATGCGCGTTGCCCCCTCCGCATCCCATCACCACGGACATATATGTTTTCACACTTTACGGTTTTTCCCTGCCTAGGAGTATATATTAATAAGAGGCGTTGACGGACACATACCGCGCCTTGATAAGGGTTATGCGCACCTGTGCGCTTGGGTGTTCCTTTTATATGAAGGATGAAATCATTTATATAGTACTTTAATTGTTCCCATTCCTCCTTCCTTCTTGGCGACGAAGTCCTGAATGCCACGTAGGGTACCGTTGCACCTCCTGTATCACTATGCGGTTTGAAAAAAAAAAAAGAAAAAAACACTCGCCATCGAGCGCGCCTACGCATCAAACGCACATAATATATACATTTTATTTATAAGAAATAAAATGCCCCCCATTGTACGTTCAAGTTTGTGGGCCAATTTATTATCGCGTTAAGGGATTGCTCCCTCCAACGGCATGGCTGTTACGCACAATTAGTTGATTGGTGACGGGCACATATAAACAATAATGTATGCGCATTTCGCTTCCCAGTTAGCGTTTTCTTTCTTTTTTTTCCCTTTAAATGCATTTCCCCCCCATTCCCGTATTATAACCTTCAGGTTGTATCTAATTGTTCGGAATCTCTGCACGTATATTTACGCGGCTTTCCCATTTGAGGGCAAAAAAAAATAAAATAAAAAAGTTATGACGTGTTCAGGCGATTTCTCTACAATTATATGTACGCATTTTTTTTTCCTTTTTTTTTTCTTTTCATTTCGGCTTAGGGCGTATTTTCTGTAAAAGAGTTTTTTTTTTTTTTTAACTTTTCCCTTAAAGTTACACTATGCTTTTTAATTTTTATTTTACTCTTTAGAAGTTTTTTTTTTTTTTTATCTATAGTAAGGAACGAAAACGCGTTTTTCTCCTTGCGAATGATAAGCCCCATTTTCGCAACATAAAAAATTGTTCTTCCTCTCACCAAAGGGAAAGAAGGAAAAAAACAAAAAAAACAGGAGCTCGGTTGATTCGCCGTCGCATGCCAGTAGTAACACATAGTATATTATATACAGTTTGGTCTTCCCTACATCATTACGTTTCGTTAATCGAAAAGAAGCAAAACATTCCCCCTGCCCCTGTACCTACGTGAAGATTTACTCCACACAATGGTAAGCATGCCTGCAAATATGTATTTTGTTAAGAGGCGAATGAGAATCGCGGCCTTATCTGCGCGGTTACAGAAAAAAAAAAAAAAAATTGAAGAAAAGCGATTTGCTTGACTCCAGCTGAGAGGCTTGATTTGGTGAAACCAATTTAGGCAAATGCAGGTGGTGGTGGGTGGGTACCTCTTCACGAGCGGCATCCCCTGTATTCTGTTGCACTCTATTTTCCGCCGCATATTGTTTTCCGCTCTACTTCACGCTGTTCCTCTTTTTTTTTTTTTTTTTTTTCCTCCTCGAAGGCGAAAGATAAAAAGCAACCTAAGAAACCCTCGAAGAAAACGCCAGCGCCGTGCCCGCTGAGCAACAAAAAAACTGTGAAGAAGGATATAAAGAAGGAAAAGAAAAAGGGAATTCGAAGCAACCCACTGATCTTCGAGAAAAAAAAGAAGAGTAACATAATCGGTGTGGGTGTTCGCGCGAAGAGGGACCTATCCAAGTACATCAAGTGGCCCAAGTACATTCGAATTCAGAGGAAGAAGAAGATTTTACTTGAAAGGCTGAAGGTCCCCCCCTCCATTAACCAGTTTAACCACACGCTGTCGAAGAGCCAGGTATGGGCACACGTGAACCTCGCTCAAGAGGAGAGAAGCAACAGCGATTGTTACTTTCTCCATCTATGCCATTTTGTTTTGTTTTATACCTACCCACATTATGCATTTACTGCCCGTTATCTACTGCCTGACAGACCCAAGATCTGATGAACTTTCTAAAAGGATACAAGCCAGAGACGAAGGAGGAGAAGAAAAAGAGGCTTCTGAAAAAAGCCAAAGATGCATTGAACAAGGTAGTATCTAAAGACAAAAAGCCCCTGATGATAAAGTACGGAATTAATCACATCACCAAGTTGGTAGAGAGAAAGAAGGCTAACCTTGTGGTGATTGCCAACGATGTCTCTCCAATCGAGTTGGTACTCTTCTTACCCACCTTGTGTCGACTGAAGGATATTCCTTACTGCATTGTGAAGGACAAAGCTACCCTAGGAAGACTTGTTCATAAAAAAACAGCCACAGCCATTTGTGTACAGAATGTTTTAAAAGAGGACCAGGAAAAATTGGATTACTTTGCAAAAATATGCAGAGAGAATTTCAACGACAATGTAGACATTAGAAGAAAATGGGGAGGCCAGAAAATGAGCGCCAAGTCCATGATGCTGAAGAAGCTCAAGGACAAGGCGAGGAAAATTGAGGAGGCCAAGAAGAAGGAAATTTCCGCCAAGCTGTAGGGTTTTGAAGGGTAAGGCAGAGGAAAATGTGCTTGCTCGTAATGCAACCGCTTGTGTGTTGTGCTGGCTCGTAATGCAACCACTTGTGTGGTTGTGCTGGCTCGTAATGCAACCACTTGTGTGGTTGTGCTTCCCCCTTCCGCGCATTTCCGCAAATATGTGTGTTCATCCCGTTTGGTAATGCACTTTTTATATGTATCTGTGCACACCTGTTACGTGAATTGTTCATATTTCTGGGGGGGTTGTTAAAAAAAAAAAAATGCCCTTCTTATTAGCGGTTCCCCAAAGTGTAAACTACCCACGCCCCTGCTGGTTTAGCCACAGTGGACACATTCGACTCGAACATGCTGTGTCAACTGCTAGAAATCAGCTAAAATAATTTCATAATTTTAGGAACCATTGAAAGAATTGTTTAATTTTTTTTAGTGGGCCGTATTTATGAGCACAATTTGTTTCGCGCGCAATAGAAGTTAATCCCCCTTCCACGTGATGGGCGTGATTTTCCCTCTTTGTGCTGCATCCCCCCCTTCTGTGTGCATATGTACTGTTTATAAAAACAAAAAAAAAAAAAAAAGCACTCACGTTTGTTTATCTCTGTGTACGTGGGATATCATGTGCATAGGTGCAAAAACACCAACGTGTGTACTATTTTTACATACCCCCCAAAAAAAAAACGGGCGCCATTGAGAATAATTATCATGATGAAAATTTTCAGGAAGTGCCGTCTGAGTTATACATGTTGACGATAATAAAAAAATATCTGAACATAATTATTTTCAATGCGCTTGGAGAGAGAGGTGGCATTTTTGCCGTCATGACTTTTCCCCCTTTTTATTTTATTTTTTTTTTGCGGCGTTTTATTTTGTATCACTTTGTTCGTTCTCAACTATATAGGTAAGCAACGGAAGCACGCTGATGAGTCAATAAAAGACAAAACAACAGGGAATTGAAAGAACAACGCACAACGTAAGAACTCACCACGCGCATACTTTACATGAATGTTATATGTCCTCATTTGGTATATGTGGGGGACTGCTTCAGTAAGGAATAATCTCCCCCCTACCCGCCTTTTCCGTGATGCTGATACTTTTTGGTTGACTAGCTAAAAAAAACGTGTGCAGATTTTTTTTTTTTTCACAACCGTTTGGCAATTTTTTACCTGAACAGTCAGGTAAATTAGGGTGTCCTCCCAAACGGTAGTGGAAAAAAAAGGGAAAAAAAAAGTGGCAAAAAAAGGAAAACAAAAAAACAGTGGAGTCTTAAGACAAATTCAAATGGATCCGCAGAGTGAGATGCGAACACCCGGTTCGTAGGAACGTGTCCAGTATAGGTTCCCCGATGCGGCTGAGCGCGTGTAGCTGGGTAATGACGAATTGCTTCGCGTTCGTCTTCACTTCTCTTTCCCCTTCCCCTGTGCGTTTTCTTTTTTACTTTTATATTACCTTATTTTATCGTATCGTATTATATATCGTATTTTTTTCCCTTTCTTTCTTTCTTTTTTTTTTTTTTTTTTTTTTAACTTATAAAAATTTTTTCACGAGTCCCCGTTCGGGGTTAAACATATGTGCTTACACATACACAAGTTGTTCATGCGGGCGACATTGCGACTCTGCTTGAACTGTCCATTTTGCGAGTATTGAGAAGCGTTTTTATTGTTAAAGGAGTTGTAGTTACCACTCTATGACGCAACGATAAAAAAAAACCTTTTAAATGAAGGAGAACTCACCGATGTATTTTTTATGCGAGTATATGGAGGATATCCGTGTTGATCGTTGCTCAGTTGACTGTCCCCTCGCAGCAGACAGGAGAACAAAGGAACAAAACGAATGGAAACGGATAATCGAACGAACCGTGAAGGGGCTCGTCATTCTGGTCACAAAATAAGCGCGTAGGTATACCATACGGGTATAAAACGCCCCCCTTGTGGTAATTAAACAGAAGGCCTCAAGGTCTATTTTCCAGGGGGAGTAGAGGGGCATATCGACATGGTGAGAGGTTTGTTCAAATCAGCCGATAAAGAGAACTGCCCTCCGTTACAAGAGAAAAAAAAAAAAAAAAAAAAAAAAAAAAACAAGTAGCCACCCATTTTAACAAAGTGAAATATGAACCATCCCCCTCACATCGACAAAAATTATATGGAACAAAACTGCTTGGGCGTGGAAAAAAAGTCCTGCAACCAACCGCTTTGGAGTATTTTGCCCCCTGCCTCTGTATGCACCTGCATTTAAGTAACCATGGTGACAAGCCACCTCTTTCATGTGGCCCTTTCAATTTTAAATGGCCCATCCGAGAGGTACATTTGATGCGTTTAAAAAATTAACCACGAATATTTTTTTCCACTCCAATGAAACATAAAAATGAAATGAGAGATTTGTGCTGCTATTTGTAATTTACTTTGCACAAGCGTGAAGGGGACTCGCCGCAAGGGTCTGCGGCGGTGCATCCTTTTTTCCCCCCGCCTCCGTTTTCCTTCGCACGCGTGCCATATATAATATAAACAGATGGCGGTTAAAAAGAAATAAAAAAAAACAAAAAGCGAAACTGCGTGGAGTGTTCATAATTTTTTTGTTTATTTATTTTTGCAAGAATTGATTCACCCCAATTTTGCGTATTCATGTATGAGGATGCGGCAGGTCGGTCACCATTGCGACGGAGTACCTCGCTGACAGGAGAAAATGAAATAAATTTGTTTTACTTCACTTTATTTTGATTTTCCCTTTTTTTGCATTGTGAACGTGGTGAAGGCTCTGCGCAGGATAAGTGTCATCCAGGGCAACTTCACCATTCATTCCTTTGACCGACCCCCAACCTAGCCGCTTTTGTTGCTTGTTGCTTTTTTTTTTTTTTCCATCTTGGCAGGAATGACGAGAGGTAGTACTGACGTAGACTGTATATAATACTATACTTGCTCAGCTCGCCTTTGTTCCCTCCTGCGTACAAGTGAGAGGAAGTAAATGTTTTGAGTTGCCTCCTGTTTGTTATACGCGCAGTAGTACTACCATGCTACCCCACATGATTGCTTAAACGTTCATGTTAGCCCCATTTTCGTGGCCCTTCCATTTTACATAAAGATCGTGTACACGCATATTACGTCATTATGTTCAGTTTTGTAAATTTTGTACATTTCCTAAACGAAAACAAAAAGACCCATGGCATTCGTGCACGCATGATGCCAGGGTTCTCATTTGAAAAAAAGTATGTATA
>NW_012192584.1:92856-93538 GCF_000956335.1 Plasmodium fragile | reverse complement strand
TTCATAATTTTTTTGTTTATTTATTTTTGCAAGAATTGATTCACCCCAATTTTGCGTATTCATGTATGAGGATGCGGCAGGTCGGTCACCATTGCGACGGAGTACCTCGCTGACAGGAGAAAATGAAATAAATTTGTTTTACTTCACTTTATTTTGATTTTCCCTTTTTTTGCATTGTGAACGTGGTGAAGGCTCTGCGCAGGATAAGTGTCATCCAGGGCAACTTCACCATTCATTCCTTTGACCGACCCCCAACCTAGCCGCTTTTGTTGCTTGTTGCTTTTTTTTTTTTTTCCATCTTGGCAGGAATGACGAGAGGTAGTACTGACGTAGACTGTATATAATACTATACTTGCTCAGCTCGCCTTTGTTCCCTCCTGCGTACAAGTGAGAGGAAGTAAATGTTTTGAGTTGCCTCCTGTTTGTTATACGCGCAGTAGTACTACCATGCTACCCCACATGATTGCTTAAACGTTCATGTTAGCCCCATTTTCGTGGCCCTTCCATTTTACATAAAGATCGTGTACACGCATATTACGTCATTATGTTCAGTTTTGTAAATTTTGTACATTTCCTAAACGAAAACAAAAAGACCCATGGCATTCGTGCACGCATGATGCCAGGGTTCTCATTTGAAAAAAAGTATGTATAAAAAAAAAAAAAAAAAAAAAAAAAAAAAAAA
>NW_012192584.1:86020-87800 GCF_000956335.1 Plasmodium fragile | reverse complement strand
TTTTTTTTTTTTTTTTTTTTTTTTTTTTTTTTTTTTTTTTTTTTTTTTTTTTTTGTTTTCTTACTAATGAGAATTGCATAATAGTGTGTTTTATTTTGCTTCTTAATTAGAAGAAGGATGAGATGATGATGCTTTATCTCGAGTGACCCACAGTGAGCTAGCGACATATAGCGATAACAGAGCTAAGTTGGTATACTTGCGTGGAGATACTTTGTCGCGCATATGTAATACTGTCGCTCTGGGGGGAGGGGTGCCCACCACAGTTGTTTTTTTTTTTTTTTTACCAAACGAATAGAAAAAAGAGAGGTTGGAGGTAGGGTACGGGTGAAGTGTCTGCAGTTTTATGTGACCCCATTGATCATATAAAACGCGTACACATTTGTACGTGTAGTGATTGTGTGTGCACATATACAACTACCGCATACGGATGCCGCTGCCCTTCCTCCTCCTCTTCTTCCCCTTCGCAAGACCTTTTTTTGAGTTCTGCTATGAAGACTTCAAAAGCGTAGCGGAAATAATTTCTTGCAAGAATGAACACTTGCTGATTATCCAGCTTGAAATTGGCCCCATATAATATGCAAAGCCAATTTCTCGTTTTTTGATCACACACAGAGGAGTAGAAAAAAAATGAAAAGTGTGTGTGTGTGTTGTCACCCCCCCCCCCCCCTCGAGGCATATTTAATAAACGAATCCCCTTTTTCCCCCTCGGAAGTGGTACTCCCCCAGGAGAGGAAAACTATACTTTTACCGCTTTCCTTTTTTTTTGTGATGACAAGAAATACACTTGGTCTGTGTTTCTGAAATAACATTGTGATGATAATTTTTGCTTTTCTGAAAAAAAAAGGAAAACGATTTAGAGGATGGAGGAAAAAAAGGGGCGGGGGTGGTTTATATGATGCGTATGCTTTGTTTTGCAACTGTATGAGTAACGTGCAAGAGGAATCGCTTTTTTTTTTTTTTTCATGTCGAGTGCCCCACACACCATGTGATAAGTCAGCAAGCTTGAAAAAAAAAAAAAAAGCAAAAAAATGTTAACAGAGAGAGGTCAAAAAGTGATCCTCCCGAGCTGTATATATATGTATATATATGTATATATATATGTATATATATGTATATATATATGTATATATATGTATATATATATGTATATATGTATATGTATACAAAGCCAGTGGACAGAAGATTTTATTAAACGAAAAATACATCCACGGAGTGGAGACTGCTTCTCCCGTGCGTTGTAAATACTGTTTATAACCACTGAGCAATTTTTTTTTTTTTACAAATCACCCCTTGTGGCGGAAAAATGGAGACGGACGAAGCCCCACATCCCAGTGAATAAAAAAACGTCCGCCTTCCATCCGTGCCGAGTATGTTTTATTAACACATCACTTTCAGGCTAAGGGAAAAAAAAAAAAAAAAAAAAAAAAAAACATATCATAATCCCACGTCTATTATCGTTTTACTTTACGAGTTATTCGTGAGTATGAGGCGAATTTAATAATATTCGTGTTTCATGGGGTATGTACAATTGTAGTTTCAGCAGCAGTGGCGGAAAAAAAGGCAGGTCGTCACACTGTCTCTCCCCCCACACACCCATCGCTACTCCATGTATACCATTTAAACAAACCAATATATTTCTACTGCGTGCACGAAACACGCATATGATATTATATATATACACATCCCTAGCGGGCAGGATCTTTTCAAACATAATGAAAAGGATCATAATCAGTCTAGGTAATAAAAAAAAAAAAAAAAAAAAAAAAAAAAAAAAAAAAAA
>NW_012192584.1:81522-83217 GCF_000956335.1 Plasmodium fragile | reverse complement strand
AATGGGGGCGGCAAAAAAAAAAAAAGAAAAAAAAAAAAAAAACGTTGTAAATGAGTTTATTCATACTTTTACAACGCCTTTTCTTTTTTTTTTTAACATGAAAAAAAAAAAAAAAAAAAAAAAAGTGGGACGTGCCACACACACACACAGCACGTCAAGTAATGTCTTTTTTTGAACAGACCATAATAAGGAGCCACATGGATAACAAATATTTTATCGCTCCTCGTATAGGGGTTCATTACATGTATGCTCTATTGGACCGTACGTGTATCGTGGTGAATATATGTATATACACACCGCGTGCCTGTTTAGTCCTGCCGCTTACGTCGGCAGCGTGGTTGGGGTAGCCGCTCTTCTCTTCAAGTAGGCGAGAATTTCCGCCCTCTGGGGCGCATTGATATTTCGCTCAAACACAGCCCTGTCGTGGTCTAAGTACAAGTTTGGCTCGCCGAGCGACATGCCCTCCATGATGCTCATCTTAACACTCTGCAGAGCATTGGTCGGGATGAATAAAAATTGAAAAGCAAAAAAAAGAGAAAAGACAAAACAGCTGTCCTCCATTTTGTCCTCAAATAATTTATTTGAAAAAATATCGGAAAAAAAAGTTAAAACACTTTTTTTTAAAATGTCGACTTTTTCTTTTTTCGTTAAGCTCTTCTCAAATGTAACACAAGAGTTGTTAATAAAATAGTCCTCATTTTTGTTCATACATACATCAATTAGGTTTATTCTTAATGCATCTTGCGCACTTATAATATCTCCTGTAAGTAAAAGGTGTTTTGCATAACTCAGTGGGATTGTTCTGAATAACTTTTGCGTGCTGCCTCCGTAAGGGAATAAACCTAAATGTGTTTTGTTGAAACCGAATGTACTCTCCTCACTTGAAAATTTGAAGTCTGAGGATAACATCAGGTCCATGCCACTGTTATAGCATTGGCCGTTGATGCTACTGATGGTGATCAGGGGGAGGTGCTGGATTGTGTTACAAAGGTAGCGGAAGGAATTGGACAGCTCGACGTTAAGTTGCTCGTCATTCTTCAAAAAAGAGTTATAATCGGGGGTGCTAGTCGTAGCGGCCGGGTCGTTGTTACTACCCCCGGTAAGTATAAGCACCTTCAAACGGTTGTCCAAGTAAGGAATCCTGTTACGCAAATTCTTCACCAAGTAATTGTCCTTCCGTGGAAATTCTTTTATGCAAAAGGCATTCATCTCCTCATTCGAGATTATATTGTTAATGTGCTCTATCACATTCTTTAGCTCTTCTAGCAAGTCGGCGAAAATATTTTTTTTACCATTGATGATATTTTTAAAATTTACAATGCCAATGCTCATGGATTCATCGCGGTAGAAGTCGACATACCTGTGGTGGCTGAAGTGATGATTGGTTATGTCCTTCCCGAATGCGTCTTGTGATTCGTTCGTACTGCTTTTGTGCCGCTTGGGTAGGAAGTGACACTTGGGAACCCCTCCTCCTCCTCTACACACGGCATGCGCCACCCTGCTGCTCAGCAGCTTTGAAAAGGGGCTCCTCCGCGCGAGCATTGCGCTGGGGCACACAACGTTGGAGGGGCGTGGAGGAGTCCCTTTTCAAAGCTGCTGGGCAGGCGTCACGCTGGAGAGAAGTAAAGGGAAGCAGGAGCTATACCACCCTTCGAGCTTGCAAAAAAAAAAAAAAAAAAAAAAAAAAAAAATACA